>NC_045430.1:136316345-136618976 GCF_902635505.1 Sarcophilus harrisii | reverse complement strand
TGGTTAAAATATGAAAAATGCCACAAAAAAGTTATTTTCAGCGAGTGGAAAAAATGTTCCAAAGAGCAACTTGTAGTAAAGCATAACCTTATCCTACTTACATAGAGACTATTGTGAGACATCAAATTAAAGCGAAGACATGGATCTCTGTGGTTAAAGCCTTTAATGTAGAAAGAGCCACTTAAAAATTCAGTTGCCAATAAAAATGTTATTTTCTTTAAGGTGAGTATGGTGGGGGAGGGGGAACATGACATGGATATGAATTCATAGATGGAATTTTTGAAACTAAAAACAGTTCACTATTTAAAAACAAGTTCCAGTAAATAAAAAATAAATTAGAAAATTGATCCATAAAAACTAGTATAAAATGGCCTTTTGTTACCAAAGATCTTAGTTTCTAAGAGAGGAAAACATGACTCCAAGTTCCATATCAAATATATGGGGTTTTGATCAGGCAATTCTCTAGGCCTATAAATTGCAGAGTAAATAACCAGCTTCATGAGTAGAGAGAATCTTCAAAATAGGGAAATTGTTGGTCCAATCTAAAGTAATAATTATGTAAAAAAAATTGGAATAATACTGAGATCAGATATCAAGAGAAACAGATATTGTTAGTGGAAAGCCTACTCAGAATATGACTGATTATATGGGTAATATCACCTCTTATCCCTGAGAACCAACTTCTTCATGTTTAGCACTGGGACAAAAATATATCTGTACTACCTATCTCTCAGAATTCAACACAGTGCCTGGAACATATTTAAGATTTAACAAAAAACAGAATCTTTGTGAGATAAAATGCCCCATAACTTGCAAAGTGAAATTTAAATAGAGGAAGGAGATAATGAGTTGATCATTTTCTTTATTACAATGGGGAATTCCCACATAGGGAAAATCTCTCCAATAGGCTACCAGGAAAGCACCTTCTCTGGATTTGTAGTCTCAGAGAATTGCCTAGAGCACTGAGAGATTACAAGACTTGTCTAGTCTCATAACCTATGAATGAGTCAGAGGTAGACTTTGAAATCCTGTTTCTGAGGCTGCCCAAGTCTCTATCCATTACACCAATGCTACCTATTTAAATGTAAGTTATTTTTACTACAGATTCTGACATGTTAATGAATAAGGGAAGTAAACTTTTCCCTCAGTCAAGGTTGTTTATTGCTATCATGTCAGAGTGTCATGCTGCAATGATCCACAAAGAATTCTTTAAACATGAGATAAACATCCTTGATCTGAACTGAAAGGCATTATAAAAACTGCTAAAGTAAACCTATAATCCTAACTTTTAAAAACTGCTGTATGAATCTGGAGGGAAAGAAAAGCATTTGATCACTTAATAGAAACCCTTTTAACTCTTAGCTTTTGTCTCCAGACTCAAAATTGCCATTGCATAAAAACCGGCTGGTGCAATTATTTAGAAAAACTTCCCTAAAGTTGAGCCTTGTCTTCGAATAGGCAGAATCACTTGATGGCTTGCAGGAGGCAAAAGAATGGAAGCATACCTCTGCCATGAGCCCTTCAAACATCAGCACACGTCTGTCAACAGCATGTGTCAGCAGCATTCTTCCAAGACAGAGTTCCCATTTCTAATATACACTCTGTCTAATCCTGACCCTGTTAAGTCATTTCTCTTCTACAAAGTTAAGTCTATAACCTATAAGATACTGAAAGGTTATTTGCTGCTTTTCTTTACCTATTCTTCTAACAGCCAAAATAGAATGCTCTTAATTTGTTTAAGCTCTCCTGAAAGGTGACATACATGTGTGGGAGACTAAAGGTACATAGCCTAAGAGTATAAATCCTTGTTTTTGAGAAAGTTACTGTTGTTGTACCCCCTGCCAGGCTTTTAAAGCCTTTCTTTATCTGGTCACCTCCTATCTTTCCAATAATCTTACACCATGCTCTAAGTCCCAGCTTCTTAACTGAGATCCATGACCGTATATAGGTCTCCTAACCGAATGTGAGGATTGTGAAATTATGATTAATTATCAGTAATGTCTGATTTGTATAACTAACATATATTGTAAAATTTTCTCAGGCAAAAAGGGGTTGTGAATGGAAAAAGTTTAAGAAGCCCTGCTCTAAACTACAGCAAGTGTTATGCAATGACTCTGGCCCTCTTGCTATTTCTTATAAAAGACACTCCATCTCCCAATATCATGTATTTTCATTGGCTGTCCCCCATATGCCTGTCACTCTTTCCACTCACTTCCACCTCTTGACTTCTTTCAAGTCCCAGCTGAGATCTCACCTTTCTAAAGAAGTCTTTTCAGATTCCCTTTAATGCTAGTACCTCACCTCTGAGATTACCTCCAGTTCATCCTTGTTTCCATATATCTTGTATGCATGTTTTCTCTTTCATTAGGGACAGTTAATTATCAAAATGGATAAAGTCCTAGATCAGAGTCAAGAAAATATCTTCATAAGTTCAGATCTGGCCTCAAACACTTACCATCTGTGCCTCCTTGGACAAGTCACTTAACCCTGTTTGCTTTGGTTTCTCATCTGTAAAATGAGCTGGAGAAAGAAATATTCAACCATTCCACTATTTTTGCCAAAAAAAAAAAAAAAAAAAAAGCCCAAATGGAGCCATAAGGAATTGGATATGATGAAAATGACTGAAAATTTTTTTTCAACAGACAGTCCTTTGAGATCAGAGACCATTTCCCTCCTTTGTATACTGAGTGTTTTAACACTATATCCAGCAAATAGTAAGCACTTCATAAATATTTGTTTCCCTGGCTTATGAGAGTTAAAAATAGTGTAGGTTCCCAAAAGATATCATTTTTTAAAAGCTACTATAACTATGAAAATGGAGTCTGATTTAGCATGCACAGTTATTCCTAATGAAAGGAAAGCCCTGCCCATTGACTATTATATTATATTAACATACTTGGAGGAATTTTTAAAGTAATCAACTCATTTAAGGATTAAACACATTTTCAATGAATGACATTGTTTATTGAATTCATAAAATAAAGTCTAATCAACTGCATTAATTAAAAGAAAAGAATTATTTGTTAATTCTTTTTACAAAATCCCCAAATATAACTTTCATGGTAAAGTGCCCCCTGTTTTTTTAAAAGGAATTAGGAAGTAAATGCTTTGGAAACCATATCCTCTTCCATTGAATGATATAAGTATTTCCTGAAATAACTGAAAGATCCTAGAAGGAGAATTCACTTAAAACTAATGAGTGGTTTATAGTGTTGTTCTGTTAAAAAAAAAAAAATCACATATGGTCCTCAGTTAGTGGAACTGTGCCTGGGTGCTGCAAATCCCCCACAAGTGGAAGACTATAATCCAGTATGTAAAAACAAGGGTGTGTTTCTAAGAGCAAAATTGCAGTTATTGCTAACTCTTACCATTTAACTTCTTTATAGTCTATGTAAAACTATTTTGTGTTTTCCCCATCTCAAAGTATAACTTAAGTAAGATGTATGTTCCTATTAGAAAGTTAGTGCCCGTTTACTTAAATGTAATGTTTACTTAACATCTTATAATGTTTCCTATTGAGAGGGCGCAGGGATCTGTTTTCTCAAGGTTTCTGCCAAGTCTCATAAATCTGAAAGAAGGCAGTCAGAGTTACCCTCACTAATATCAAAAGTGGCCACCCACAGAATGAACAAGGACCTAGTTTATAAAGGCATCAATGGGAGATCCTAATGGGGAAAACTTGGACTTCTTTCAGTGATAATTTGTGATATATGTAATATGTTTTGCACTTAAAGGAAAGAAAATAGAAGAGGGAAAAAATGTTCTGATGCTAATTAATATGCTAATATAATATTTAGCCATATATAACTACACAATTTATATAATTATGTAACCACACATACATGCATGTAATTGATAAATATGGAGAAAAAAGGTGGGGAGAAAGGGGAAGGAGAGACAGAAAAAGAATGAGGAGAGGAGCTAAGAGAGAGAGGGAGGGAGAGAGAAAGGATAAGGAATGAGAGAAAAAAAGAAACTGATATAATTTGCTCTGGAATGTTAAAAGTCAATTTTTTTGTTTTTTTTTCCCTAAGTATTTCTAATAAAATGTTAAATGATAAAGTTGTCTTAAATGTGGAGAGATGTACTATACAGAAAATATGATTGGTTTTACTGTGGGAAAGTCTTGGCAAATATAACTGAGTGAACTCAATATATGAGATACTTAATTTCTCTCTAAATTTCAGTCTCTTCTTAAATAGATTACAGAATTATTTTTACTAAATTTAGAGATGAAGGTTATTTTCTAAAATATGACATTATTATAATTTGCATTTATGGATGTCTGATAAATAATTTTCTAAAAAGCAATATTTACTCTACTGTGGAACTTACAAATGTACAGATGGGATATAAGTGTACCAAACATATCTAGTGACTCTAATAAAAAAAAGACAGTTATTACTTCCTAGTCTAAGGAATTCTATATTAACCCCTCTCTACTCATTGGTCCTGGGCTTCAAAACAAAAGAGAAGAGAGTACATAGAAAAAAATATTGGGTATTTTTTTGCCTTTTAATTTTTGTTTTCAAAGAACCTTGTGAAAGGAGATTCATAAGAGAAAGAGATGGGAACTCTATTTTTCTCCCACTTTTGACAAACCCTTCAGATGTTTCCTCTAACTTTATAATTTTATGTTTCTCCTTTTTCTCTCACTCAAAACAGTTCCCAGACAGGGAATTTTCCAAATAAGGACAAGGACCTTGAATGTTATATCACTTTTGCTTCTGGTCTGCAAGATTTTTATTTTAACAAATTTACAGAAAATATAAATACTTGAAATTTTACATTTTCCCCTTGAGAAAAGGAAAGTTTCTCTCTTACGTAGTAGCTGCTCCAGCCCAGAATGTGTTGATATGAGAATCCCAAATCTAAAATTACAATCTAACTATAATTTGAAATCCTTATCTTTCTCTTTCTGTCATTCAAAACTCTTTCTTCTCAATAAGATTCACTCCCTCTACCTGTAACATGGGTCCTGTTCTTTTGTACCCACTGTCCCTAAAACCTTGATCTGAAAAGTTATTCCTTTTGAATAGCTATTATACAATTTTATAAGAGGAAGAAGAGGGGGAAAAGGAAGAGAACAAGGACATAACTCTGTCCCTATAGAGCTTACATAGTATGAGAGGGAGGCAGGAAGTAACAAAAATATAGTTAACAATAATAATAAATGAGAAGTAACAGAGGTTCTCTTGCAAAAGCTCTAGTAAAATATTCAGACAGAGTTATTTCTTACCTCATAAGGTCAATTAGAAAGTTTCTGGGCAAAATCAGGATTGTCATTACATTTATCAAGGCCTTTTGCAAAAGCTTGTTTGTTTTGTTTTGTCCTTCCTTCTTGAAGAGGATCATGACATTAGGAAGGTGATTCCATGACTTGCATGTGTACTATATTTAAGGGAGGAAGGGCTGGGCAAAGTCACCAGCTTTCCTCATAGTTCTTTATTTTCTCTTTTGCAGCTGAAGAAAATATGGCTCAGAAAATATATATATAGGTTGCTCAAGGTCACATAAGCTAAATAAGCATCCGAGCCACAATTTTACTCTATATCTTCAGATCTCCAAAAAACGCTTATTGGATTATGCAATACAAAATTTCCCATATAGACTTAATTTCCTTTTTAAAGAAGCATCCAGAAAAGGGGGCAGGGTGTGAGGGGAAATTAATCTTTTAAAGACAATGATTTATATTTGCATTGCTTTAAAACAAATCAATGAATGATTTTTAAGGAGTGTGAGTGTGTGTGTGTGTGAATGCACATGCTTGTGTGAGAAAATAATATTAGGACACAAACAAGCTGAAACACACAATCTACTAAATTGTTTAAGAACAAAAAAGATAGGGAAAGAAATTATCTATAATATTTGAAAGCCTAGTTACATTTATCAGGGAAATCGAGTTATGTATTGTGGCCAAAGAGGAGGTTACTAATTTGAGGCAAAAAGAATGTAAAAAGATTGGGAAAAATTTGAGGACTCAGAACACCAGTTAAAATGTGGCTAATAGTATTAAATCATAAAAATTCTTTCTATGGAGATGGATAGTTATTGTATTATTGATCTAAAAATCAGTTTCAAAGGCCCAAATCCTGTTCAATGTCTGTATGATAATCATCGATTCATATCCTGATTTTTACTTTTCTGTTAATGTTTGTATTTCCCAAAAGTTAATTCTTAGTTCCTGGCCTTCACACCAGAGATAAGGAAAGGATCATGCATTGTTTGTTTCCTGGCTTCTTCTTAATTGAATTTGTATGCAAGGATAACCAGGGTTTGTTACTTTGAGGTAGTGGGAAAGCCACAGCCAGTCCTAATACTTGACTGTACTCCTCCACCTCATGGGAACCGAGCTCTCTTTGAGGGAGGAACAACTAGCTATGTCAATATTTTACCAAATAGTTTCTAAAGATATGAAAATCTTTCTCCTAAGGAGGGACATTTAAGTTACTCACAGAAAAAATCTGGGGCCCGGAGCAACATATGACTTGTATATGAGAGATTGCAATCTTTAGAGACAGGCTGTAGAAACTGTCCCTATGTATTACTGCAATAAACCTCACTTCATGCCATAATCAAGTCTATCATGTAGTCACTTGCCAGTCCATTAAATTAGAATTAGAAAACTGACTGCTTTCTCTATAACACTAAACTACTTTCAAATACTGTAGTCATTGATTTGGGATTTATTCAGTCAAATGCTGGCTATTCCAAAAAGCCATTATACAGAAGATATAAGTGCATTTCTATGTTAACTAAATGTCTATACTTCTATGTTTCTAGAATCTAAATTCTGATTTCTAAAGTTAAAATAAAACTGTAAATGTACATCTATTTTGAAGGAACTGATAGAAACAGATCTTCTGACCAATATATAACCTAGCATTACAAATAGACATTATACTGGTAGAATAGAGACAAAATGTAACTCCTATATGAAAGATGAACTGTTCAGTAATGTGAAATCAATTGAGTTTCACTTCTATATCAAGCAAGATTACAACTGGCATATATAGTCTTTGATAATAAATAGGATCACTGAATTACATTTTTACATTCAGAAGTTTTACTATCTTTTTTCTAGAGGAGAAAAATAACCAATTTATTGAAATAATCTATATATGGATAGAGAAATGAAACAGATGATGAATATAATCTGCTTCAACTGTCACTCAGACTCTGCAAAATGGAGTTGGAGATGTTCTTTTTATGTGCTCTTTGTCCTCACTTTCAGGTTCTAAAGGTGATCCTCACAGACCCAGGAGTTTGAACCATAATGACCTCAGAGTAAGGACTTCAGGCAAAATCATGTAACAAGTCAGACCAGCATAAAGAAGCCAAGGTGTTTGGGATTGACCACTAGGGTTGGATTTTGGATTTGGAAGTAGGACTATGCTCTATGGGAACCAAGGTTTAACTATGAACCTAATCCAGAAATGGTCCATGATGGGAGGAAAATTATGATTATATCTTTTATACATTAGGAGTTCAAGCATGGATATTGGTGACAAATTTGATCTTTGAATAAATATTGCTTTATAAGCGCTTCTACATCCCATATAAATAACACTCATTATATATTTTACAGCTTATAAGTAAGGTAAGCCAGTGCTATTGTAGTGGGAGGGTCATATGTCACTGTTCTCAGTTTTTCTCTACCTGGGTGGAGTGATCCAATCAGACAAATAAGACAATTTCTTGTCAAGGAAGAGCCTTGACACAAATACTATGAATAAGACCATTCTTAAAATAGTACCTTTTCTTTTCCCATGAAACTGGGTAAGACAAGGAACTCGAAGAAAGAGGGGAGGGCTAAAAAGTAACAAGCAAAAAAAAAAATCTAATTAATAATTATCACAGACTCAGAAATAATTACTAGCTTTAGTAATCAAATTAAATAAAATAAGTAAAATCACCTGAACATTTTAAAGTGACACGTAAATATTAGCTGTTTAATTAAATTAAGGCATGTGTTTCTCATGCTGACAAAAACATGTAGGAACAGTTATTGTAAGTTATTTTTTTTTATTTTTATAAATAATTTGTTGTCCTTTTTATTAACCTTAATGCACCTTGTTGGAATGATCTGCTCAGAATCTTAAACCAGTCCCTGACAGTTTGACATTGCTTATTGCATATGAATCAAAGAACATTCTCTGAAAAGTGTTTAAAGATCCCACAAGTACAAAAGAAAAGTCTTAGATCATTCCCTCATGGAGATTTCTTATTTTAAGCCAGACAAAGTACAGGAACAAGGTCCTTTATTGGCGGTACTCACACATTTCTCTAAGAACTTCACTGTCAGAAGAATCAAAAGGAGAAATATGCAGAGACATATTGGATGAATGAGTTTGGTGGTATGCTGAAATGAAAAATAAGTTGAATGGAAAATAAAGTAAAATCCCCTGTCCTGAAGCATCCCAGGTGCATATAATTAAGGTCTAACTATGGAAAGATATTAAATTCCTCCTCTCAGAACAATAGAGAAGAAGCCTGGTATGGTGAATAGAAAGCTGCACTCAGAGCCAAGAAGATACCAGGCAGGTTACTTAATCTCTCAATGCTTCAGGCATCTCACAAAAGATAGGAGCATGCACCTTAGATTTAGTACTGAAAAGGATCAAAAAAGCCTTCAAGTTCAATGACCTCATTTTCCAGAAGAGAAGACTAAGGCTCCTAGGAGTTTAAGTGATTTGTCCAGATAATAAATTTGAGGCAGGATGTAAATTTAGGACAATATTCTATTTATTACATGTTTAAGACTGTAGATTGTAGTGAAAGTGCCTGCCAACTATGACTGGTAGAGGAAGTTTCATTAGCTAAAATAGTATTTTTCTTTTATTTTCTTTTTATATGTAAAATATCCGAACGTCATAGATGAAGAAGGCATTAAAGAGTCTTTGCCTAGCCTGAAATTCTTGAAAGCAATTTGGAACTATGCACAAAAAGTCATTAAACTGTGTATAATCTTTGATCCATAAATACCATCATATAGTCTAAAGAGATCAAAGAGGAAGAGACCTTATAAATAAAAAATATATATATATTTGTAAAGTTCTTTTCATAACTGCCAACCCCCCAAAAAAAACCCCAACATAGTAACTAAGGGGGTGCCTACCATTTGGGAAAGCATTTTAAAAATTCAGCACATGAATGTAGTAGAATAGACAGTTTGAAAGGAAATTGAGAGGACTGCTATTCAGAGTAGAATGATCCTAACTATGAGAACAATATATACTATGATAATATTATAAAGAAAATCACTTTCAGTTTAGAACTCTGATCAATGTACTGATAAACAATGATTCCTGAAGAGGAGATTAAATCTCTGCCACTAGAGAAGTGATGAATTTAAATAGGCAATGCGGCTATTTGTTTTAATCTATGCATATCTATTATGAGTTTCCTCTTTTTTTCCCCCCTCTCTTTTTTGTTAAGTTAGGGGTAGTGAAAGGGAATGAAAATAAATGTTTATTAAAAATACTAATTTTTAAATTAGAAAAAAAAAAACTTCAAAAGGTCAGGAGAAAAAAAAAAGATTTTAGCCAACATTTTTAATTTTACAGATTAGATAACTAAGGCCTAAATACTTGTATAATGTCACAGAGCTCTATAAAAAGAAAGCTGGGAATACAATCCATGTTTTCTAACTCCTAGAGTGGATTCTAGTATTCTTCTGGAATAAGAAAAAAAAAGATTAAGTGAGATTTTTCAAATTTAAGAAAATATATTTTATATTATATTATAAATATATTTTATATATAATATATTATATATTTTATTGTTATATTATTATAATATATTATATATTTATACATATAAATATATAAAATATAAAAATTATAAATAAAATATTATAAATATTTTTATATTATATTATTAAAAAATCCTGAATTTTGTAGACTCTACAACCAACGACTCTTAAAATAATTGTCTAAAAATTGACATTTATTTTTGGTGAAAGATGAACAATGAAATACTGAAGAAGAGAATGGTAAGAGTAAATACTTTTTTCCCCATACAGTAAAATGCACTATCATTCTGAGAAACTTTCTTTTTTCCCTTTTCCACATTCCATCTCTCCTCATTGGTGACTACACAAACCATGCTTCAATACACAATAGCCTCAGATTTCTTGCCCACACCATTGTCCTATCCTTCTCCAAACCTAAAGCCCTTTCCCTTTTATGTATTTCTTTTCCCTATTAAAATGAACCTCCTTATGATGAGGTTTTCAATATTGGGTATAGTTAGCTGAGGAACTGATAAAAATTAATTCCTGAGGCAGGTATGGAGAAAACACTGATTGAGATCAATTTAACTCCAGGATCCCACCCTCCTGAGAGGTCATTCAGTCCAAGTTATGTCAAACCCCTGAATCCCACCCTCTGTAGAAGTCTAGAGCAGTTTCACTTTGCCATACTGTGTCGGAATCCCAGTCATGTCCCTAAGGTTAAATATGCCCTTTAAAATCTGTTTATAAGTCATCCCATAATAGCTGCCATTCTTTAGATCTTCCCCCAGGACACTCTGCCTTGAGGTATCTTTTCCCTTCTCTTTCCCCCATGCCATGTGGGTATATCTCCTAACTCCACTGTGCATCCTTTCTTACTTCTCCTTACTTCTCCTCTTTAGCTAACTAACAATTTTAAGGTACTAAGTCCCTTTAATGGTTTAGCCTGCCAGCTAAGGCATGTTCTCATGGGGTGCTCCCTTTTTCCTGGGTAATTGTTGAGTTCTACCCATGAACTTGTCTTTCATATGTTCTCTCATTCTATTTCATATTTATCCCTTTTGGTGTCTATGGTATCCCTTCATTTTGTTTGTAACCTTTTCCCCTAAATAAATATACTTTTTGCCAAAGAGAATGGACATTGTGAATTCGTCATGACTGTACCAAAACTTTCAGTAACTACTCTCATTTGGTGTCTACATCACTCACATCATTTACAAGTAGGGACTATTTTACTTGCTTGTATTGTAAACCTAGTCTTTTGTACAGTGCTTGGCTTATAGTAAGCATTTAAATGCTTTATTTAGCTAGGCAGCTGAAATAATAAACTAACATTCATACCAAATATTAACTGTGGTACCAAACTCATTTAAAACTATTTAAAACGTTGACCTTGATGAGAATGGAAATCCCATATCTAACTATAGGTAACAAAATGGAAAAAAATCTAAATTTGAATTTGCATCTTTTAGAGTCCAGATGTGTTTTATATCATTATTATTATTATTATTAATTATTATTAGCACAATCCTTTAGTGCTTTCAAATGAAACAAATTTTGCTTTTAATTCATATTTAATATCTAAGGATTTTGTTACCTTTTTTTGAAAAAAAAATTGATCATTATTTTAACATGAATGAATGGTCAATACAATTTAACATTGGCAAAGGCATAAGGGACTAAAGAAGAATGAATAATTCGATCATTTATGTGTCTTTATACTTAGGTATAAAGCTAAAATTTGAATTAAGACATTCCATTTCCTCATTACTATTCAATAATGTTGCTATTTTAATTTTCTTTTGCCATATTCACAGACATAAGTTTACTTAGCATGAAGCTTTTCCTTCATGCTATTTCTGGGATACAAGCTAAGAAATCATCTAGTTGGTGAAAAGCCCCTACAATATACAGCAAAGGTTTTTGTTATACTTTGGTAATTAATTCTTCTTAAAAGTGAGGCTAAAACAGATCCTACTTACATAAATTTTCCCTGTGGGTAATCATGTTAATGCAGGGCAACAATGATAAAAGTAGAGGCAATTTGAAAACATTGTTTCCAAAATAATAAAATGCAGAATTGTAACTTAAAATGTACCAAAAGGTTAATTTGACCTTGAACTTTTTTCTCTTAAAGGAATGTATTTATTTTTTAGGAAAATATTGGTTTTGTGCAGTTCATTATAAAGTTCTATGTAAGAAGTAATTATAGTTATCTGATATTGCTGAAATTTCAAGGACAATCACTGTTGTGTTTAAAAAAAAAAAAAAAAAAAAAAAAGGAAAGGAAATTGCACCAGGAGCCCCTGTAATAATTGTATGACATGAAAAACACTTTGCTGTTCAGGAAGTTGTCTTTCTTCCTTAATAGAAGAAAAAAATTGGAAAACTTCCAAAGTAAACTTGATAAAGGTCTCCACAATCACAAAGGTATATTGTTTAAATATGCATAAATCAATTCTGCAATCCTTTCCAAATTTAGTTTTTAAAAAAGTTTGCCATGCATATCCCAAGCACAACAGACCACTGGATCTCATATTCTATCTTCAAAAAAGTAATATAATCATATTGCCAATTGCCTATTAATGACAGCTTTAAACTGCTCTGCCTCACTTAAATCCACCTTATTTGTGAGTTAAGCTTCCACCTCCCTGATGTCATTAGTCTTCTTCTAGAATGAAGGAAGAACAACAAGGAAATCCAGCTTTACCTAAATTGCTATTGTTTCTTGGGATGTCATATGATTACTTTACTGTTATTATCTAAAACTCCAATACTGAAAAGAGCTATAGTTCTGCATAGGGAACTCAAAGTGTGGTAAGCTATCTCCATCAAATGAAATTTAGATATATGCTTCAGTTTAATAATTTCTAGCTGTGTCCTACGTTTTGTGATTCCATTTGGTGTTTTCTTGGTAAAAATACTAAAATGGTTTTCCATTTCCTTCTGCAGTTTATTTTTACCGATAAAGGACTGAGACAAATAGGGTTAAATGACTTGCCTGGGGTCACCCAACTAGTAGTATCTGAAGTCATATTTGAACTCACAAGATGAGTCTTCTTGATTCTACACCTGACACTATTCATTATGCCACTTATGTCCTAAGGAGTTGTTAAATGTTATATGTTAAATGGCTTTCTCAGGATGAAAGGGGAGGGAAGGGATTTAAACCTAGCTCAGTCTCATCTTGCCATGGTGCTATTTTAACCTTGGTCATTTATTTGAATAAAATAATTTATTTGATTAAATCTTCATGAATAGTCAAAGCTAAAAATATCTTATCTGTATCACCATTTATTGCAGTGTTTTGAATCAATAACATAATAAGGAACTTTATGCCCATGGAGGAATCAGTAAAGTTACATCATTCTAGGGGTGAGAAGACAATTACATTATCTGAGAAAAATAATTCTAACCATTTTAAATGGCTTCATTATAAAATAGTATGAAGTATAAAATATTCCTCCCAAAATATTTTATTTTATTTTATCTTTTCACTTAATTTTATCTAAAATATTTTCATTGCTTTACAAATATAAGAATATGTAAAGGACAAAACCCTGGAGAAGTATACTTGAAAGAAGGTGTTAACTCAGTGGAACTGATAAGACTATAGTTATCTAGTTTAGCATGATGATTAAGTTCTCTAGTTCAGAATGATTGATTTAATCTTACAACAAGGTGTTAACTCAGTGGAATTAAGATAATGATTCTTTAGTTTATATGTACTTAGTACTTAATATAGTTCTACAATACTGACACCTTTGATGATGTACTTATAATAATGTACTTATAATAGATATAAGAGCCCACAAGGACTGGGAGAGGGACATTCCATCTCCCACCATCTTCTTGGCTGTCCTGTCCTCCTTCATTTCTCCACTGAAACCAAGGCCCATCTGAAGGCCTCCAGAAAGCCAGACAGCCCATAGGCAAAGGAGACAGATTGTAAAGAAGATAATAAAGATTTTGGACTTTATTTCTGACTATTGTTGTAGTGATTACTCTGCTGAAACAAAAGCTGGTCCTGAGACCTTCAGAAAGCTAACCAGACCATTATAAGAATATATCCATTTTGTGCAGTTTTCTTAATACTCAGACACTAAAGAAAACAAACACTCTCCTTGAGGAATTTTCCTTTTTATCTTTATTTCTTTAATAATTCAATAATAATTTAGTAAGCCACTACTCTTCAGGACAATGTAAAAGAGAGATAAATTTTAGAAAAGGTAAGTGTCCCTCTCCTCACAGAACTAGTCTAGTAGGTGATATTAAGCCCATGATCCTACACAGTAAACATATAATTCTGGATTAAACTCATGTCTTCTAAGACCAGTACCCTTTTGACTGCAATGAACTCATTCCTCTTCAATTACTTCTTTCATATCAATTTTTTTCTCTCTTATAAGCTTAAACAAATTTGTAGATACCTATTGTGCTTCTCCAGAGTAATGTGCGATCCATCATAGGATGCAGTGACTCAAAATGGAAAAAATTGACTAGCAATTAATCTGGAACAGTTACTAGGGAGGTAACCAAAAGGCTTATTCTATCATATTGGATGGTAATGAACAATAATTAATGGTGCTTTAAAAATTAAATCTATTGATATAGTAAAAAAAAGAAGCCATTCAGATTGAGGAGGAAAAAGAATATCTGTACCTCTCCAAAAAGGTAAGAATTGCTTAAGTGTTTCAGGATGCTTTCATTTTCATTAAAAATCCAATATGTCTGTGTATACATATATGTATGAAATACATTTTGCTCTCTCTATGTAATGGTGAAGATCATGAAGAATGCACCAGCTTTGAAATAATTCATCAATGAGTCTGTTCTATGCTCCATTTGAGATCCTTAAAGGTGTCAGAGCTTCACAACTCCACAAACCTGTATGATTGTTTCTCTCTTTTCCCCCCTCTCTATTGCATGTAGCCATGAATATATGTAGTTACCAAAGTGAGAGTGAAAATGATGCTGCTAATAAAATTTTGTGAAATTTAAATTTGCAAATGTTGAAGATAAACTGTATTTTTTTTGCATGTTTTCTCTCCCATAAAACTGTAAGCTCGTGGAGAACAGGTTTCTTGCTTTATCAGTGCTTAGTACTTAGTACGGTTCTATCCTCAATGTTTAGCACCTAGTTCTTAGCGCATACCAAGCATTTAATAAATGTTTGATTGATATGTCTCATTTATGAGTATACATGTATATGTAAAGTATACACACATACACACACACACACACACACACACTAGATGATATAAGTGACAGAAGTATATTTTGTGTCAGACAACTAACAAACATATGACATCATCCAAATTACAAAAATATACAATAATAAAATTATCTCTCACTGAATTATGGTATCAAATGTTTTTCTCAGATTATGTTCTAAAGAATTGTCTACTAAATCTCAAAGCACATTAAAATATTTTCATTAGCGGCTTCTGCTTTGGTTTCTCTGATTCTGTGCAATGTTTAGGAGTATATAGTATTTATTCTTTTCACTAAGTAAAAATAGTGTTCATTTGTGATTTCCTAAATAGCATAGTTGAATTTGTTGACAGCATATGCTAGAGTCAAATATCCTTTTTAGTGCCAAGTCTTTCTTGGAATCATTAGAAATTTAAGTGGCACAAAAATACCAAGACCTTCAATTGAGATCTTTGAAGAACCTAAGAGACCATCTTTTCCAACCATCTCGTTTTGCAGATGAAGAAAAGAAGGGCCAAAATGTTTGTGTGACATGTAAGAAAACATCTCCACAGAGAGGCAAGACTACTAAAGAGGAAAAGCACTCACCAACTTCTCTTCCTTTTCAGTGTGCTCCCTTCCATCCAGGCATTCAAAGTTTCCATGCTGTTTTCAGATTCTTTGTATCATCTTACCAGGGCCTACTCTCAGCCCCAAAAACTGTATATTAGAACTAACTAACCTCTCCAACACCCTAATCAAAATTTACTAGTCCCAAATCTCAAGAATTAATCTGTTAAATTCATTAAAATTTACATACTTTAAAATAATCTATTTTTTCATTCTGAACTTTGCAAATATACATAGACATAAATACATGCATACACACACAAATCCATATACAAAGTGGAAAAGAAAGAGATTTTATGAAACTATGAATCTCTATTATAATTTGCCCGGAGTCATATAGTTAATAAGAGTCTCAGGCCAGATTTAAACCGACAAAAATGAGTCTTCCTGGTTTTAAGCTCAGTGCTCTATCCACTGTATTACCTAGCTGTCCTGCTTTAAATTTACAAATGGATAATAAATTATTTCTATATGCTATTTTTCCTCCCAAACTTTCTTCTTTTCCTTTCTGCACTTCTAACGTCATAAATTAAAGCAAATGCAAAAATATGAAATATATCACGTTTACATAAATCTAAGTAATACTCTTTCAAAAATAAGAATATCAGGGAATAAGAGGGAGTGTGTGCACACACTCACAGAAATGTTCCAGGGAAATTAAGTGTTATCAGGGAAACTGATGTGTTAGGGGTAACTCACAACTCTCCACTAGAAGTTTTGATGTCATGGTCCATTAAAAAAAATTGCCACACAATAAACAGTTTCTGGGCTAGCAATTTCCCCTTTAATCCTCACTACTCTCTAGCTGGCAAGCCTTCTTCTCTTCTAGTCTGAAAGTGACAAAACAATAACAAGCTCAAATTTCAATCAGATTTTAAAAAGATGAATTGGTTAGTAATTCCCTTTAAATCAGAGAACTACAAAGCTCATTTGGCAGCTTTCTCTGGGCTAAGATCTGGCTGAGCCAGATCTTTAATGATCAGATTGCTGAATTGACCAATCATCTTATACTAAACTGAACTTTCAGTAAAGCAACTGCAAAGCTTATCTGTTCCCTCTGAGTTTACCTTTCAAACAGAAAAAGATCAAGGTCTCCCACTTCTGAGACCATCTCTAGTCATACTGATCTATATCTTGTCATTTGGGAGAGTGAGGCTAATAACCTGCAAAGCTTACCCTCAATTAAATCAAATTCATTTGCAAGTCATGAAATTACCCTTGCAATATCATGGTTCTCTTCAAGAAGGAAGAAAAAAAATCTTCAAAACCGGAGGTGTCAGGGGAGAACAACAATGGGCTTCTGAAAAGCTGTACCTCTCTCATACTCTAGGTTGTGCTAAAGTTAATAACACATTATAATAAACAGTTATTGAAATTCTCATCAATTGAGCTCCAACCTTTATTTCATCAATCAGAAGTCTCTTAGCTGAAGCCATCTCTCAGCAAATTATTTTAACTGTCAACCCTTCATGCAGATCTAACAGAGTTATCCTTTCACTACTTGCTTTTCTATGAACTTCAAACATCACTCTCCAGATTCTTGAACTATTGCTTTAATAAAAGCCTTCTGGACTCAGAGATTCATCTTTCATTTATGAGGTCAAAACTCACCAAATTATGTCTTAAAAATCAAAAAATCTCTACTTACTCATTCCATAGCTTCTAGTTATTTTCTCTATTTTTAAATTTTTTATCCTTATTTTAAGCCTTAAAACAGTTACATGAAAATGAGGTAAAGAATCACAAATGTCTTGTATTCCCTATACTCTATCCTTCCATGTTCTTCAAAAAGTCTAATTCTAAAAATCTGTGGGTCTAACAATTTTTATACCGGCAGTTTATCATTTTTTTTTTAAAAGAAAGGTTCTTTTTCTGCTCCCATTAAATTATCATGTACAAAAGAAATACTACCCTTCATAACATGTTTAGAAGCTTTATATTTATGTCTCAGTTCATTATCTGTCACTTCTGCATTCAAACTCTTTATAGCCTATCTAAAAACTGTTTCTTTAAACACATATCTTAGCAGTTTTTATTCTGCCAAAATTACCTTCCTAGTCTTTCCAGAAATCAAACTGTTCACTTGTAAAAGAAGAAAATACCTTATATTCTATATCATTTATTTTAATTACTTTTTCATTCTACATAAGTACTTGTTTTGCCCATCTTAAAAAAAAAAAAAGTCAATGCAAAAGCTTACACCAGAGTTACCAAACACAAAAGTGCATGCAGTAGAATGGCTAATAAGATTAAAATATAATTAGGAAATATTTACTAAATAAATAAAAATAAAGTAAAACATTGGTAACAATGCATTTTACACTAAATTAAAGTACAGTCAAAATGGATTATGTATCGATTTATGCATAAATGGCGCAGTTTTTATTTAACACTAATAAGTTAGTCAAGCTAAATAAATGTGTTTATTTTCCAAAATAGATATCATTTTTGGTACCTTGATGCAATTCCTGCTTTCAGAAGACACATAGAATAATTTATCATTGGCCAGAAGTTACAGGCAGTTATTACAAAGATAAGAGATTTGGGTTTTTGTTTTGTTTTACTTTGTTTTAGATCTTTCACAGTTTTTATTTACTAGTTTTACTGTATAAATGGTTCTTACCCTTCCATCTCTTTATACAAGTTTTCCCAGGTTTCTCTGAAACATCTCCTTTCCTTATTGCTTATGATACAATTAAATTCCCTTATATTAATGAGCCATAATTTGGTTGATCATTACTCAACTGCTGAATAGAGCCATGGTATTAACAAATGAAAATGGATTAACATTTACATTTTAATACCAGTCCAAAGTTGCAAGTTGTCATACATACAAAAGAGAGAAAGGCCTTGGAATTCCCATTCCAGATTTGAGGTCTTGTACTGATCTCAACTGTGTGATCAAAACTACCTACAAAAAAAGGACAGTAATTCTCCTATTACCTTTCTTTAAAAAAATCTTGTGAATAAAGCTTTCAATAAACTTTATAATTCTACAAGATAAAGAATGCTATTACCAAAGGCAGGAGTAAAGTGTAAATTTTAGGCAAGATGATTGAACTAACTAGTTGAACTGTTTAGTATTCCTATACCCTATACTCAGATAACAATTTTAGCCTGCTCTTCCAGTTAAATTTGGTAAGTCCCATATAGGATGTGTTCTCACTTTAAAATGTACAAATATTAATAATCTTGCTAAATTAAATATGATTTATAATTTTCACTCCAAAAGTAATCAGTCAGCCAGGTAGTAAACATTTATTAAGTGTCTACTAAATACCAAGTCTGTGCTAAGGGCTAAGATACCAAAAAAAAAAAAAAAAAAAGTAAGAGGCAAGTCACTGTCAATAAAGAATTTAAAATTGGGAAAGATAAATGGACAAAAAAGAAATAGAAAACAGAGAGAAAGCACTAGAATTAAGAGGGGTTGAAAAAGGGGTTGATGTAGAATATGCTGATTTGGACTGGAACTTAGGGGAAATCAGGAAAGGCAGCAGCTAGAAATGAGGGGAAATCTTTCTGGCATGATAGTGCTTTGAGGACAGTTACAATTTTGACTATATTAATAAAAATGTATCCATTTTTGAGAGACAAAGTATTATACAAAGTAAATTTATACTTTATAGTGAATGTGTAGTTATGTAGTTAGAATATGTAGTTAAGCAAATATTTACTGTACTTAGTAAATATAGCCACAACAGGTTAAGCTTGTTTGATAAAGTGATGACTTGAGGGTGTTCATAAATATTGAAATCCCAAGTAAGGTAATTAAGTTTGAAGTGCCCTATGATTTTTGAACTAGAATGTATATTGTATAGAAATCATGTATAATATATAACAAAACACTATGTGGCAACATAAAAAATACCCTTCATGAAATTAAAATTAATGTGTAATATGTCATACCATAAATATATAACATATGTTAATATGTTAAATGTCCCTGTATTTCAGATAGGTTAGTTATCTGGGAAATTTCCTGAGATACTTGTAGATTAAAAAAAATTTAAACTGATATGGAGAAACCATATCAAGTAATTTTCTTTCATTTAAGATTTTATTTATGTTTGTGTGCTAAATTAATTAAACCGTAGTGTCCAGGACTTTGGGGGTGAGAATTGGGTGGAAGTGGGTGGGAGAGGAGAGACACATATACACAAAGTCTAACCACTAGGGAAAGTACAGGGAAATATAAAATTAAAAATCCTACATGTAGGTTCCAACAATCTTTTTTTCACAAAAGAAGAATGGCAAGACAATTCACATGAAAAAGATCTGAGAGTTTATGTAATTAAAGGTTCACTATGAATCAATAGTGTGAAATGTCTGCCAAATACAACAATAAACAAAACAAAAACAGCCTTTCCCTCTAAAACTAGAGCTATCATAGCCAACAGAATAGATTGAAGTCCTTTCCAATACTGAGATTCTGTTATTATAAGATAATTGCTGAAATCTTTTGTCATGCTACTAGTAGACTGTTTAGATTTCTTAATCTTCCAAAAATGTTCTAATTCAGATTAAGTATAGCTTATCTAAAATGTCAACATACTTTTAAAATGACCTGTGGTACATCCTATTTTTCTTTTTTGTAATTGTAATATCTATTTCAATGTTTTATGATTTAAAAAAATTACTCTATTCATTTTGGTTATAAATTTATTCTCTGTAGCCAATTAACATGCAAGATTCCAACATATGATTAACCAGTTACCTATATGCATTAAGTAAATCATGTAGACTGCAATTATTTATCCTCAACTGAACATCTTGAATGAAAATCAATACTATTTCTCAAAGGAGGTCCTAACTAGAAAATACAAATTCATGATAGATACTGGAAAGTAACAAGCATTGTAGATAGCATTAGTAATAGAACCTTATTGAATATAGTACAACATACTGGTTCACCTATAAATTTAAGACTTTAAATATTTTTTTTTTCTCTTTCAAAAACCTTTTACAAGCTATTCACTTCACAGCTGTGTAAGATGATTGCAAAAACATAGGCTTTTGTGAGGAGGACACGTCATAAAAACTCTTCAAACCAATTTGGCATAATAGTGACAGATTTTATAACAAAGAAAATATGAGTGATTTGTCTACTGAAAATGATTTAATCAGAAAAGGCTATTCTATCAAATTCTCTGCTTTCTTGGAATATGAATAAATATAAATTCTGTATTACGTGCAAATAGCTCATCCTTTCTTAACATAATTCCTGCTCAAATCCCTAAAAATATTCTTCTGAATTTTCTTAAGGAAACTTCATATTTTCTATTTTTTCTTAAGTAATGATTTTTTAAAATAAATTTAAAAAATAAAATCTAGTAATGTTTGCCAAAAATGCATTTTCAAAGAAAGAATATGCTAGTAATGCTATAAATAAAATAGGTGATAAGTTTGATAAAATGAATTATATGTATTTTATATTAGATTTTTAAAAGCAGGATTTAATTCTGAAATGTTCATATTTTTGAAGTAAATATATGAATGATTCAAACCCAAGGTATTAAGATTTAGGTATAATTGTAAATATTCTTTATATAAGCCATATAAATACCTACTTCAAATAATGGTAAATATTTTCTTCAAATACAAGAATGTGCTATAAGTTCATTTTGTCCACACACTATTACTTGTTCCACAAGTAGCCATCTCCCTGAGAATCACAAATATCTCTAGAAACATGTAGGATACACCTACAAAGAATATTATGAGCTAAAAGAGATTCATCTTTTCCATACAAGACTGGCCTATCAAGAAAATAATTAATATAATAGATAACAAGAGTGATAACACATACATACAGATTTTGTGGAAATTCCCACAGAACAGATGTAACAGAGTCATAGTTTGAAATATATTTATTTCAGAATAATTGGTGGTGGTTAGTAGTATTAGAATAGAAACTAATTTACACAGTACTGCATTTTATGTTTTCATTTACAGAAATACAGTAGGTCTCTGTGCACAAAATTGTCATGTTTTGTGAAATAAATAACATTTCAATTCTGTCTACAGACTAAAATTTAGTTTCCATTATTATTCCATTCAAAAAGGATGGAAAATTTGGCAATCTCTAATCCCCTCCTCATGTTGTCCCCAAAACATTTTGATTTTTCCTTCACAATATCTCTTTATAACACAGCCTTCCTTTCCATTCCCATCACTGCCCCTCTAGTTCAGTCTTTTTTTTAGGTAACTCCTACCAGTCAGGTCTTATGATTTTATTTTACTCAGTATATTTTATACTGTACTATTCTATTACTTTATTCAACTTTGTAAATTGGCATGGAATTTATTCTAAATGTTTGCTTTGTGTCCCCCCCTAACTACCAACTTAAAAATCTACAATGGTTTCCCTTTAGTAAATATTTAAGGCCCTCTTTAAACTTGTTCTATTAGAAAATTATGGTCTTAGATTCCATTCCTTCTTTATATTCACTCATGCCCCTGAGAAAGGAAACTACTGCAATATATACTTTCTATCATGCTATATCTCCATGATTGTATTCATGACTAACTTGGAGCAATACTTTTCCTCACCTGGACTTTAAAACTGTCCTAATCTTAATTTCACTCATGGTATGTATATAAAAAGAAATATTAAATATTTATTGTACTTCAATTATAGTTTCTTTCATTAAGCAATTTTAATACAACTTGAGTTCCAAACTTAAAATGAGGCCAAACAGTTAACCTTAACATAACTTTTAAAACATACCAAAGAGAAACATAAGCAAAAGTACTTTTTTCATGTTGATTCAAAATATGCAGCTGATAAATTTGAGAGATGCAAGAATTCACAGGGAGGATTGCAGAGGTAGCTGCTGGCACCAGGAGCAAATTTGTGGGAAGGGCTAACTATTGGTCCAAATCAAGATAAAGTAAGAAAGTAGGAAATAAATAGAATAATAAGTTCATGAGTCAAGATGAGTAAATCAAAATGTGTGTGTGTGTGTGAGAGAGAGAAAGAGAGAGACAGAAAGAGAGAGAGACAAAGAGAGAGAGAGAGAGAGAGAGAGAGAGAGAATCTAAAACAACTCCTCCCATGGATATAAAGGATGAGCCAGGAGAGTTGACTGAGGATGGGGTTGATTTGCTCATGCTTTATTTTGTACATGTAAAGACAAGAAGTATCACTATAATGAACACTTTAGGGAATGCAAAGGCATCATAGCAAAAGAGAGAGAAGGATGGTAATAGCACCCTCTTAGAACAGTACTGGGGAGACTGCACCTGGTGTTCAGATCTTGGCACCTCATTATCCACAAGGTGTAGACAAAGTGGAGGGAGTTCAGATAAATGGAAGGAAAATGATTAAGATTCTAGGGAGAATGATTTATTATGAATGATGAAAGAGCTAAATAAGAATAGTTTGGGGAGGGAACAAGTTGGTAGGTAGCATATCAATCCCCACATATGCAAAAAGGCATAAACACTTTAGGATAACATATTTGGCCTACTATTAAGGAAAGGCAACTTAAGAGGAATAATTATAATGAAAGGGAAGGGAAAACCATCTTAAGATTAAAAAGGAGAGGGGAGAAAAGACAGATGAACTAGAATTTCTTTTAGTCCAGATTCCAAAGAGAAGTAAAGAATACATTAAAAATCAGGGTAATCTGCTTTGTCTATATGTAACCATATGATAAAACTGAGCTGATTACAGCAGTTGAGTCAGGAGTCTCCAAAACTACCCAAACAGATGAACAATGACTCAACCATGTTACAATTTACATCAGTTTTATGACTTAAATAAAATACTTTTTTTGAGGTCTACTTAATTCATTTAGACAGAAATGGATTAAATTAAGAAAGCGAATGATTGCTAAAGAATACTTCAGAAGTGAATCAAATTCTCTAGTGATATGTGAATTAGCCTGAAATGAATGAATCAATTATAAAATCACTGAAATTCATAAAATTATTTCTATAGTTCACAAAACTGTATTTCTATAGGTGGTACAATAAATAGAGTGTCAAACTCCAATCTCAGGTTTTATTAGTTGTGTGACCTGGGCAAATCACTTAACCCTGTTTGCATCAGTTTCCTCATTTCTAAAATGAGCTAGAGAAGGAAATGGCAAACCACTCCAGTATCTTTGCCAAGAAAACTTAAAATGGAGTTACTAAGAGTCAGATATGACATGTAGTGATTCTATGGAAAAGGAAACAAAATGATTCCCCTGCTATATCCCCATTCTTAATAACAATCTTGCTTATTTCTGGCCACATGCTAGGGCATGCCCATGTCAAATGTCTTGTATATTCTCTATGAATCACACCCCTAGTACCTATATCATCATAGGAGGCAACCACCTATTTATGTGTTATTTGGGGATTAGGAAATGTCTTAGGTGTGTAAAACCAATGTAGGAACTCCTCAATTAACAGGGTTACATAAAACATGTCTTTCATTTGGATGGTACTGTGGCATAGATTTCTGATGTTTCTAGAGAACTGCTGACATTTAAAGGAAAACTCTGAATTTCTCTTCTTCTGTGACATAAATCTTACCTCATCAATGTGTTTTTCCAACATTACTGTATTTAAAAAAAATCCCGCTCTTTTAGTGTCAATAGTATTGCTCTATTTAATATTTTTATCAATGAATGGGATAAAGATATAGATGGTATGCTTATTAAATTTAAACATGGCCCAGAGTTGGGAGGGGATCATTAATGTGCTAGATAACAAAGTAAAATTCAAAAAGATTGTGACAACTTAGTATGCTGGACTGAATCTGAGAAGATGATATTTTCTAAAAAAAAAATAAAAAAAAAAAAGAAGAAATGGTTAGATAAGCATGTGAAACATGAGATCGATCAACAATGTGATATAACAGTGTAACAACCAAAAAATGATTACATAAACCTGAGGTAAATTTAGACAGTTATAGTTTTTAACTATAAGGAGGTCATGGTAGCAGTCACATAACTGATCCTAGTCAGATCACATAACAATCTTAGGCGCCATGATTTATTAAAGATATTGGTGAGCTTAGAGAACATAATAGAAGAGAATACCCCGTATAGAGACCATAGCACATGAAGATCAGCTTAATGAATTCCATATGGTTAAATTGCAGAAGAAAGTAATGGGGGGTGGAGGGAGAGGCAAGGTATGGAAAAGAAGATTGTAGGTATTTTCTGAAGGCTGTCATCTGAAAGAGAATAAATTTGTTTTGTTTAGCCCCAGAAGGCCGAATTACAAGCAATGTATGGAAGCTGTGAAGAGGCAAATTTGACTTTTATTTCACACACAGACAAAAACTTCCAAGTGATTAGTAGTATTAAAAAGTGAAATGGGTTGATTAGATATATTGCTGCTTATTGTTGTTTAGTCATTTTTTAATTGTGTCCAACTCTTTGTGACCCCATTTAAGATTTTCTGGGCAAAGATAATGGAGTGCTTTATCTTTACCTTCTCCAGCTCATTTTATAAGTGAGGCAAAGAGTAAGGTTAAATGATTTGCCCAGGATCACACAACTAACTAGTACTTAAAGTCAGATTTGAGCTCAAGAAGATGGGACTTTCTGACTTCAGGTTCAGCACTCTATCTACTGTGCCACCTCACTATTCCTTTTCATCATTAGAATATATTAAATAGTCTTGAATGAGAATTTTTCATGTGATTTTAGGACTTATTTTTGAATACACATTAGAATGGATGATCTCTAAGTTTCTTCCAATTCTGAAATTCTATGATCCTATTGTTGAATATTATCATTCATGATACTACATGACTCATAGAACTCTAAATACTGCTTAAGATCAAGCTTTTATCTTGATATCAAGATACCTAAAGATGTATATATATATAGTTCACAAGCACAATAATTATAGCTAGAATTTATACAAGTTTTAAAGTTTATAAAATATTTTACTTAAATTATTTTATTTTGCCTCCACAACAACCATATAAGTATTATTTTCTCTTACAGATTAAGATACTCAGACTCATTGGGATTAAATGACTGATGCATAGTAACATAGACATTAAGGAATCAGAAGAATAATTTGAACATAGATCTACTCTAACATATATAAACATCAGATGATTTTTTAATGATATGAAGTGGGTGCTGTTATTTAGTTGATTAGTTGTATCTAACTCTTCATAAACTCATCTGGTGTTTTCTTGGCAAAGATACTAGAGTGGTGTCTCATTCCATTTTCCAGCTCTCTTTATAGATGAGGCACAGAGGTAAACAGGATTTAGTGACTTCCTCAGGGTCATACAACCAGTAATTGTCTGTGCTTTTAACTGTCTAAGGATTTAAACTCAGATCCTTCTGACTCCATTGCCAGTATTGTATCTACTAAGCCACCTAGCTTATTCAAAATACAACTTCTTCCATAAAAGGCAAGAATAGTAGGAGACTCAGTCAGAAACAAATATTCACAAAAGAAGGGTAGGATGAAGATTAACTTGGCTCCAATTATAAGAGAGGAGAATATGAAGGCATGTATTGTGAAACATAGGCCTGAAGAACAAGAGACATACATACATATATATATTCAAAAGGAAAAGGTGAAGAAGTACAAAATCCCAAAGAAACACTGACAGAAAGGCTAAGTAAAGTTGAAATACAACTCAAAAAAAAGTATATCAAATGCTGAGATATTGAATATTGGAGACTTAAGAAAGATAGATTAAAATAGTTTTAATGAAGAGGAAATTGTGAACTTTATTTCTTATTTATTCCTGAAATATTGTTTAAGTATGAAAGCAAAAAGTTATTAAAATTAGGCAAAGTAGTTCTTTATTATAAAAAATGAATAAAGATTAATTTATTCAGTCATTCAGAGATTGATGCCTTCTTCTCATTCCCAGAATTTCCTGCTGAGGAACCAGATGTTTTAATCCTAATTAAAATAAAAAGCCAAAGCATGTAATATCTAAATGCCCCTTTGAAGGGGCTTTTAAAATTTGTTTAAAAGGGTGGAAATTAAAGAAAAAGTTTATTTTATTCATGGAGAAGTCACAGACCCTCATCCTAGTGTCACATGCATATGTTTACATTACAAGTTTCTGGTATTTCTTTTGCAAAGACAACCATTGCTTTGCAGTGAAGTCTTTATGAGCTAACAAAGGCAGATACATGGACTATAAAGAATAATATACCTAGGGCTATTTATGGAAATTTAGGAGGTAGAAGGAACCTCAGATTTAGTCTCTCATTTTGCAAATTAGAAAACTGAGTTTAATGAAAGGTGTTTTGTACAGTCACCAAAGTTGTGTCAGAGGCAAAATGGAGCCAAGATATTCATCCATCCATCCATCCATCCATCCTTTCATTTGTTTATTTGTTTAAGCTACAGACACTGATCTCTCTACTGTGCCACATTGCCTAGGATACTGACTCCATTTACTTGTACTCTTGTGTCCTCAGGGCAACTAATAGTCATGGCCAGCAAAAAAGATAGAGTTATTTCCCCTTTTTCCCCTCATTTATCCTACTATAGCATAAACTTCTTGAGAGGAGTAATCAGGTCATTAATTTTTTAATTCGCCTCAGAATCTAGCAAAATTTTTCATACTAAGAGGTGGTCAATAAGTAGTTATTGAATTGAGCAAAATTTTGGATCGTCTTTGTAAACAGCAACTGAATGCTTTGTGGTCATTGAAAAAATATTTATATGGAGATTGTTTCCCATCTCGATGGAAGCAAATTATTTTTTTCATGTCACCATATTAGGGGGAAAAAAAAAAAAAAAACTACAGTCAGTAGATAACGCATCTACATTGCGTGACTGGGCAGCTACTTCCAGTTACATAGATTCTGTAAGGATCAGAATAAATATAATGGCACAACTAGAACAAGACAACACTATTTTCTGATAAGCTGATGTGTTTTATTACTTTTAATTTTCATTTGTGACTACTTTGATCATCCAAGAACAAAACACAAAACACAGATAACATCAATCATAAAATAGTGACTGAAAATTTCAAATGACTCAAAACAAAAAGGCTGCAATGGGAATATTACAATTCTGTATTTTTGACTGGTCTAATCTATGGAAAACCATTTTTGGAGAAATGTATCATATTTCTTAAAATTTCTTGGACTTATTTTCAGAATATTAGAAAAAAAAAACATACCTTGGATGTCTGATCATAAGCACACATAGTGAATAAACTCAAGATTTTAATCATGATTTCAAAAAAATTTCCAATTCAAAATGTACATGAATACTGGGGTGTGTTTTCATTATCAATTCATCACTAATTCACATTGTTTGGGGAATTTATTATTCCAGGAAGGATGGAATTTCCCTCTAATAGGAAAGCAAACACATACACACACACACAGAGTCAAGAGATGTGATGTAATAAACAAATATGTGAGTTGTGTTTCTTTTTTTAAAATTGAAAAGCTACACATCTGTTTTCTAATATGATACTAATTTGCTGACAAATAAGATGTGGGAAAAGTTTTTTTTAGTTTCTACTCTTAGAAAAGTTACCACAGTGACAGAAAATGTTACACAAAATATAATTTCCCTTTCCTTTTTTGTTGAGATCTTATTTACATGCTCAGTAACAAATATAACACCAATGGCAGTACATATATCATATCAGAGTGAACATTTTTATTGAAGACAACTCTGTTGGAGAAGGGGAAAAAGTCCAAATTCTATCAGTTGGCCTCTCTTAAAACTCCAGAGTATTTTTTATGAGAATCCCTGAGTTTTGTTTCCTAGGACAATAAAAGAACTAAATATTAATCATAAACAACACTCTAAAGAGCTCTATAATCCACGCATCTTGCCTAGAACAAGTTTTCCCATGGTTAATTAAGCTCAAATATTACTAATAATTGACCCTTAACAATGATACAATATTTTAAAATAAATAAATAAGATAAAAATTATTCTTTTAGAAACAGAAGGTGAGAGGAAAAAAGTAGGGAAAAAGTAGACATGGGAACATTTTAGTAATGTGTTCATATGTAAATATCCCATGCATATCCATATGTATGCATGTGTATGCACAAACACATATACATATGTACACATCAAATGCTTATTAAGGGTTTATTATATGTGAGGTATTGGAGATAGAAATATAATTAATCTAAGAATTCCTACTCATAACTTATCTCATGCCGAATATATATAATATACATATATGTTAGCTTTGTTAGGTTTCTCAATAATGATGAAATTGATGGTTAATAAACAATTAGTTCTCAGGAAATTCTTAGATGAAGTAATCAAATCACAGATTTAGAACTGCAAGAAATGTTTACAGGTATCTAATCCAATCCCTTTATTTTATAAGTGAAGAAATTGAGACCTTAGAGATTAAATAACTGAGGATGACACAGGTAGTTAAGGGATTCTTTCTTTATACAAGAGTGTCTCCCAAATGAATACAAAAATATTTCCTTTTATCTTCCAGAAAGACTACCCAACTAGGGTTTCTTAATCTTTTCTGAGTCATAGACCCTTTTGGCAGACTGATAAAAGATTACAGAACTTTTCTCAGAAAAGTATTTTAAATCCATCAAATAAAACACAGGATTATAAAGGAAGCTGTTTATTTTGAAATATAGTAATCAAAATACATTTAAAAAAAACAGCTTTTCCAACCATAGGCTAAGAAGAAAGAAAAAAATAGAATCTAACTATTTAGTAAATGCAACTCTTAAGTAGAATTTTAAGGACATTTTAAGGACATGCATTTTTTTTTACAGAAAATCCATGATATAGGTGATACAAAAATTGCTCACAGTTTATAGATGACTTTAAACTGAGGCTCAAAGAGGTTAAAAAGATTTGTCAGTGACAACATAGGTAACAAATCTCAACATCAGGAAGCAAAGTGAGGTTTTCTAAACATAAAAGTAACATTCCTTCTATTACATGATGTTGACTTAAACCCCATTCTTCCTCTCTGCTTATAATCATTTCAGCTTATATCATATATGTAACTGATTTTCATAAGATAATATCTTAATTGTTCTACAATAATTTGATAATTTCCTCTATTTCTGCATTATTTACATTCAACAACAATAAAAGAATTCCTTTAAAGAATCTTAGTCTTCATTGATATCTTAATCACAGGAATGATATGTAGGCCCTATAACTGTCCTTTTCTAAAAAAGTCTAAGGAACACCTACACAGAAGTTACTTACCACCTAAGAACTATGATCATCTAAATATAACCTAAATATAATAAAAGTGACTAATCATTTAGGTAAATATGCATTCATATAAATATGTGAATATGATATAAATGTAAACAAAATATAAATAAGCCACCACAAAATGAAAAGATATATTACAGGTTAAAGAGAAGAGTAAAGGAATTATTGGAGTTGGCTTCATTGTGTACTCAAAACTAACAACAACAAGTCCCATAATCTAAAGCACATATGGTCATTTCACCTTGTAATATATATAATGACTGTAGGTTAAAAGAATATAATAAATATGGATGACACTTTTATGCTCTAATTTCACAAAAGTTATGTAAATATCTACATCTATGTAAACATATTCCATTTTTTTTAGTTTTGATCTTGAAAATCATTACCAACCATACACAAAAAACCTGACAAAAAGAAAAAGAAAAAGGGTTGTCTAAGAATGTTTTTAATCTGGAAGGCTGTATAAAACCGATAAATAGCAAAAATTGTTGTGGCAAGATGTAGGAAAAGCTATAGGTTCTCCTCCCTATCGATCCAGCTAAGGCTGATAAGTGTGTTGCCAGGTAATTTGAATATATAATCCTAAATCCCTTACATCAATATTTGAGGATCTGTGATTTTGTCTTATCTGAAAAGTCCTCTACTGATTCTGATCACAACTCCTCAGTGACTTAGTAGGTGGTATCTTACAATGTCTGTGCCCCAAACAGCATCCTGTGGGAAACCTAGTGATGAGCTTCTACTTTAGTTTGGACAATAGCCATCCCATTTATTATCAGGCCCATTCTCAAAGCCCTTCCAGCTTCTGAGGACTTTTTTCTTTCCTATCGTAGCTGTTAAAAATTCAGAGTCATCTCTCTATACCAATCAAACTCAGGTCTGGTCTCTATTCCTGCCTCTATCAACATATAACTTAATCCCTCTCACTCTAAAATGTTTAATGGAATGGGTTGAAGTAAGTAATCTCTATGAGTTTTCCAGTTATAAAATTCTATGAATCTCTGAAACAACCTTGAAAGAAAACAGTATGGTTCTTCATTAAGTGAGTGTTCTAATCTATCCTGTGAAACAAGTAGCTTATCAGACTGGCTCTCTCATTTAAATCCAAGACAGGAATTTAGAACAAATACCTAGATATTAGTTCTGAATACCAAGTATTAAAATGAGACACCTGGTTGGAAACACTCCAAAACACTACTGGATGCATACCAAATTGACTCTATCATGTGCTCTAAAATTTACTCTGAAGAAAGCTAATTTTTTTTTTTTTGAAGATTAACAGGTTATTTGCTATTTGGGCACAGTAGGAATTTTCTTCTGAACAGTCAGACTCATAAGCATGCTGACATGAGTTGAGTAAAAATGAGGGCTTAAGACAGTGAACAAATTGACATTTTCATAAGATCTAAGCCTCCAGCAACGATTTACACCAATGTCTCATCATGGTAGGAATCCAAGCCCAAGTTTTTAAAAGTTATGCCAACAGAGCACGAACTCTGCCAGATTCTACTAAGCTAAGAAATATTCATGCTCATCCATAGTGACAGTGTGTGTACTGATAAGTAGCTAGACTAAGAATGAAAAAAAAATCTATTAGATTGACTATATTAACTCATGAAACAAATAAAAATTTTAAATTATTCTCAGCCCCATTTACTCAAATTTCCATAGAGATAGCAGAGAGGAAGAAAAGCAAGGCAGAGTTAAGAATAAGAATGTTTTTTGATTGTCAATAAAAAAGTAATTTATCTATAGGTACTCTAAAAGGGAGATCCTTGTCCGATGACTATAGTAATATGCTAGTGGAAGAAGTAAATCACAGAAATTTACTTATTATAATATTACAATATACTTATTATAAGTCAAAGAAGAAAAGATAAATAAGCCACAACAAAATGAAAGATCTACTATAGATTAAATAGGTGAATGAAGGAATTATTGGAGTTGGCTACACTGTGTACCCTCAAAACTATCAACAATAACAAAAAGTCCCATAATCCATGGCACATATGGTCATATGGTCATTTCACTTAATATATATATATATATATATATATATATATATATATATGTATAATGACTGTAGGTAAAAAGAATACAACTAATATGAATGACACTTGTATTCCAATTTCACACAAGTTATGAAGAAATAGTGAGATGGAAAATTAATAAGTTCCTTCAAACCATAGCAATAGTGACACATACAGTGGAAAATATTGTTCAAAACAAACAAAAAAATAGCAAAAGGTTTGCAAAGATGACTTGGAGTTTTTATACCTTTCTTCTAGAACTAATTCAGAAGGAATTAGAAATGCCAAACATAGAAGAATGGTGTTAAAAAATAATCTGACTATCTTAATATACAAAACAGCAAGTTACTAGTATGGAGGCTATTTCCAAAAAAGTTGTCTTTGGATAGTTACACTGTGAACTAGCTAGAGTAAAACTGTTTCCTGCAAATATTAAGATTATATAAAATTTCTTAATAGATGCAACCAGAGAAACCTTGTTTCAATTATCCTTTGGTAATCAACAATAAATGAGGCTTAAAATAAAGCTATCTATCTTCCAACAGCAATTACTATCTTCTTAATTGTCTTCTACAAATACAAATAAAAAAAGAAAAAATATACACATACATACACGCACACATGTGTGTATTTATGTATGTATGTGTGTGTATGTAAGACTGCAATAAACCCCAGCATACTATAGAATTCTCTGAAATACAAGGCCACTCAAAAGATCTTAGTATAAGAATTCACAAGGAAAAATTATGAAAATGGAGAACACATGCTGGCCAGATTAAGAGATATAGTTGGAAGATCAGTATATTTAATTGTTGGGGTTGTTCAGTCATTTCAGTCATGTTCAATTCTTTGTGACACAATCCGTGCTTTCCTTGACAAAGGTTCTAAGGTGGTTTGCCATTTCATTCTCAGCTCATTTTACAGATGAAGAATTGAGGCAAACGGGATTATCTGACTTGCCCAGGATCACACAGTAAGTAAATATCTAAGGTTGGATTTGAACTCAGGTCTTCCTGTCTTCAGGTCCAGGGCTCTATCTAGTACTGCTCCTTGCACTGAATTAAGACATCAATTAAATATGTTATTTGGCACTATGAATATGGTAATAATCAGAATAAAATGCTCCTGAGGAATTGTGGAGTGCTCTCAAAAACAAACAAACAAACAAACAAATTGTTTTTGGTCATAAAAAATTATCTTTTAAACACCAATATTTAACGGCACAATGGAAAAGAAAATAAACAATAAGATCTTAGATTTTGGAGCTATCATGGAAATATAGGTATATGACTGCTGTGAAGAGTTGTCCATTTTGGAAAACTCTTGGAATTATGTTGAGAAAGTTTCTAAAAGCCTATACCCTTTGATCTAGAAATCCTTCTACTAGATACACATCTCAAGCTGATAGGTGATAGAAAGGAAGTTGTCATATATAGAACAACTTTTACAGCAGCAATTTTTGTAGAAGCAGAGAACTGGAATAATAATAATGGAATAGAACATTAGTTCAATACAGAAAACATTAAATATATTAATATAGAGACAATATAAGACATTAAAGCATGAAAAATGAAGTAAGCAGGACAAAAAAATTAAAACAATGAGTACAGTCACTATACCAAAGTAAATGGAAAAAACAAACAAAACGTTGAAATGGAATGCTGCAAAGTAATAATGCCATCCTTAGCCCAAAGAGATACAAAAAAGCACTTCTTACCAGTCTTTGGAAAAGTGAGAATTATGAGTATAGAAAACTACATATGTCAGGATTTGTTTGTCTGTTTTTTTTTTTTGTTTGTTTTTTGATGTGTTTGTTACTTTGGTTACACTATTTTCTTTCATTTTAGTTCATTAAAAATATATAGGATAATTCTTTGGTGGAAGGGCTGTAGTAGAGGGAAAGATTATGAAATTTAGGTGGCATAAAAATAGGATACATTAACAAAATTATTAAAAATAAAGAGTAAAGAATGGGACCAAAACATTCCTAAAGGGGGGGGGGGTATTATGGAATTGATTCTGTTATGCCATTTGTGTTGTGATTCATTTAAATGTAAATAACTAAGCAAGTTTGTATGTACATTCCATGTTAGATTTTAAATAAAATATTCTAAAGGGAAACAAACACCAATATTCTCACAGGAATGATCTAAAACTCTAAATCATGGAACACTAGAATATCTGAAGAATGAGAATTGAAGTCACGAAGTAACCTATTTAGGAAATAAATAATGGGAAAAGGAATTGAACCAGTAATGAAATGTAGAAGGAAAGAATAACAGATAGACAGTCCACAAATTATACTGCCAACAAAGAAATATTAAAACAACTTGAGGAAGGCCTCACATATACCAGGCAGAGATTCTATGGAGTATTCATATAAGAACATAGTCAAAAATCATGCAATAGAAGAAGGCATGGACAGGATATGGTTGTAATGAGAATATGTGGATATAGGAATATGGATGTGAGAATAATCGACTATGACAATATCACAGATTCACTAAAGGATTAAGGAAAAAGCTCTTCTCTGATGACTAATGAAAACTAAATGACAGAAACAGAAGCTGACATACAAGACAATGACATTCAGTCTAAAATTTCTTAGATCTTTCTGAATACACATGCACATACAGATACACACAAAGTAGGTCAGTTTAATTTTATTCTTGATCATATATGCAATATATTTTATTAGGTTAGCATACTATCCAATATTCTACTTTATTAGAATCTATATCTTTTTATTAGTAATAGATCAAAAAGTATTTCATTAATTACTTACCTAATCTATTACAGGCCAGGAGAGATAAAGAAAAATACAATCATAGAAATAAGACACAAATGGGAGACAGCTGTAGTATATTAGGAAAAACATAAAATTTGGAATAATAAAACCTCCTTACATGCAGGGGTTCTTTCTACCTTAATTTCTATCAGTAGAATTTAGCACAATGTATAGCACATAGAAACAATTTAAGAAACATTTTATTTAATTAAATTTTAAATAAAATTTAATTAAATATTTAAGAAACAATTGTTGACTTGATCTAACCTATGTGACCCTGAGCACATCACTGTACCTGAGTTGCTTCATCAGTAAAATGAGTGGACCAAATGATCTCAGACTCCTTCCAAATTTAAATCCTATGGTTCTATGAATTAGTTATAGAAGTTAAAAAGTAATAGATAATAAGTTCAGTCAAAATTTAGAGAGATTTGAAATCTAGAATTCTCAGGAAATACTTTGTGGGTAAAGTCATTTACAAACTGAGCTTTGAAGAATACACAGGATACAAAAGGGCAGAGAGCCTAGGAGAGGAAATTCCATTCAGGTAGAAGCTCACAAACAACAAAAATAAAAATATTTGCTATGATAGAAGACTTTCACTGAGTACTTAATATATTATCTTCAAGTTATGAGCCTCATTTCTTTTAGATGATATCAAAAAGTTTGCTTACAAGGTGCTGTCTGTGTGAATTTCACTATCTTTTGGCTTTAGATATGTTTTGGTATCCCTTTGAACTCAACTTCCTTTAGGGGAAGAAATTTCATGAGGTATTATATATCCGGGGGAAATCAAATCTGACCTCAGAATACACCAGAAGATGTAATTTACTCTGTGGTGAAATTTGGATATGGTATGCCCTCATTTCAAAGATCCTGACTATGCATTTATCTTATGCATAACATCCAAAAGGAAGTATAAAGGTCAAGACCTCTCATTTCTGAAAAGGATGTTAGTCTATTCTATCATGATAGATAAAAGGCTCCATAATAGCATATCATTGCATATGTAATATAGTAGGGTATATTACCAAAAAAACAATCACATCATGCCATGGTATATCATATTTCTTACACCTCTCCCGTCCTTATATTTACACTACAATTCTCCTAATTCATGCCTTTGTCATTTCATGCCTATTCTAACAGTCTACTATTTAATTAGCCCCTATTTTCCAGTATCGCCCCACTTCCAGTTAAATATTTATATTGCTGCTCAATTTATATTCCCCAATGTCCACATCTTCTTAAACTTGTATGATTTTTGACTATATTTTCCCCTGAATATTCCAAAGAATGTCTATATGGCATATTTGAAGCTTTCCTTTAGTTCTTTGAATAGTTCTTTGGTGCCAATGTAGTGTGTAAATCTATCTGTTATTCTTCACATTTGCTACATTATTGGTTCACTTCCTTTTCCCATTATACATTTCCTAAATATGTCACTTCTTGTATACAACATTGTGCCCTAGTGACATACTCCCTGTGTTCATTATTCCATAATTCAAATTTATGTGTACAAACTTTTTCCTTTGCTTGAAATTCAAGATATCCCAAAATGTGTCAAGGAAAGTTATGCAGATATATAAGCCATGATTCTTACTCTTTAGGAGCTAGCTATGTATTTGGTGAGATAAGATACAATTATTATCTATGAGATGTCACAATAAAGTATTTGTATGTTACTTGATAGAGAGTGAGGGATTAGTAAGGGTTTACAAATGGAAGACAGATATAATCAAAACATTAAGACGGATTAATCTAGCACAGTTGTGCATGATGTCCATCTCATAGCAGTGAAAAGAGTTTGGAGGCAGGGAGAACAATTGTCATACTGTCATAATAGATACTAGATAACTAATATATCCACAAATCTTCCCTAACATATTCTCAAAGAACCTACAAGTAGAAGACAGGATTTTTCTAACCTCAGCCACACAACTCCTACTCCCTTACATTAAATCACTGTGTCAGGGCAGAAAGACACATTCCAATCTAATCTAACAACCCTTAGGTGATTGTGGGACTCTACTTGGAATGTAGTATCATTCCAGTCTTAGGAATAATAGAACCAAGAGCAAAAACAGAAATAAGAATCACAAAACAGACTGAAACACATTCCTTAACAGAAATGACATTTTCTTGCATCCAGCAACATTGTTCAATCCTCTTACAGTTTCATTAACAGGAAAGCCAACTTATCTTATAAATAATTAATCCTTAAAGAAATGCTAATGCACATACTAAAAGTCAGGGGAATCAATTTATAAGATGCTTAAGTCAAGAAGGTCTTTCAGATTTAGTGTTTAAAATGTTTTTGTTTTCATGATTTGTTAAACAAGAAATTATCAATAGTCAAAATACCAGACATTGAGTACATAATTTAAGGGGGGGGGGGAACCTCTTTTCCCTGATGCATAATATATCTTACTCTATTTCCAATTAGAAAGATTTGGTATTCCTTTCACAAAAAAGTTATTCAATAAAGAAAAGACATTTTAATAGATGGAGATAGAATTCTAGATTCAATTTTAATTGTATAAGGAATTCCTGGATAAAGAACTCACTTTACTGATGCAGACCACTAGTTTCTCTGAAACATAAGAGTCTTGGAGAGTTGCCTAGAACACTGAGAGTTTAAATAACTTACTCAGGAACCATTCAAAATAAATTGGATTTTTCTTAGCATGCTAAATGGTCCACAACAGTAATTTTACTATTCGTGATTAATATAGAATATGATGATTAAATAAACAAATATAAGGTTAGATTATCTGAAGAAAAAATTCAAAAACACACAATAAAAGAATCTTCCCATAAGAAAAAAAAAAAGATTCATTTTCCCCCTTCCACTTACTCAGAAGTTAAATTGACCTTTAAAGTGCAGTTTCTGGAAAAAAAATAAGCCAATGCTCTGATTGTTTCTATGCAAACTCACATGCCAAAAATCTGCAAGCAGAATCTGGTGCAAAGAACAAAAGCTCTGGCAGTAATGCATTAGTTCTCTTGCAGTTCAGTGGGAAATTTACCTCTGTGAACTTGAGCATTCCTGACAACTCTCACTTTGATAGGGGAGAGGGAGAAAATGAGGTGAACTTAAGTCTCTCTGTGGGGAAGCTATGCTTAAGGCTTCTTACCAGCACTCCAGCAACCCTTGAGTTCATTGAATGGGAGCACATCTTTCTTTTAGATGTAACCCTGGTACTGTGAAGGCTTCTTAACCCCATTTCAATCTTTTAAAAAATTTCAATCTAATTAGTTTCCTTTTTAATCTTAAGTACTTTATTTTATGCATTTATTTTAAAAAAATTATTTTATTCTGAACTTAAGAAATAAAACAAGCATTTCTGTTACATAGTAGAATGGGGGTGGGGTGGGGATAGGGGTAGATGATTATACAGGAAACTCAAGTTCTATTATATACAGTTTATTGTTCCTTTTTTTCCCCTAATGTAATTGGGGTTAAGTGACTTGCCCAGAGTCACACAGCTAGGCAGCTTATTGTTCCTTTTAAATATATAACAAAGTTATCTTGTAACTTTCTTTTTTCCTCTTTTTTCCTTCCCTCTCCCTTCCCATCCTAGAGATGGCTACCATTAGATACACACATTAGGCAATATATGTTTGAATATAAAGGAACACACACACACACATTCTGATATATAGAAAAAAATTTATCTCTTTTCATGAGATCATAACTAGTTAATTAATAAATAAGCAGCTTAAGGAAGTGGAGTAGATAGAATACTGGACTTGAAGCTAGAAAGGTTGGTTCAAATCCAGCCTTAGAAAATTACTAGCTGTGTGATCATAGTCAAGTTACTTTGTCTGCCCCAGTTTATTCATCTGTAAAATGGGGATATAACCATATCTACCTTCCAGAGTTGTTATGAGGATCAAATGAGATAATATTGGTAAAGTGTTTTACAAACATTAAAGTGCTAACTAATTGTCAATACTGTTGCTTACTGTGTGCCAAACGCCATGCTAAGAACTGTGATAGGAACTTCACTTAATTGATAATTCATGTAATGTGATCAAACTACTCTTATCCAATCCAACAAAACGTCCTTAAGGAAACAGACTGAATGATAATTTTAAAAGAAGCTGATTATGTTATGGCAAGCAATAAGATTAGAGCTTCTAGTGATGGATCAGGGAGAAGCAAAAGCTAAAAATGGTAAGCAAAGAAGCCTAATTAGAATAGAGATAGCATGGGTGAAAACAGACTGTAGATTTAAGCCTTGAGTCCAATGTAGTAGAATTATATGTTTATAAGGGATGTCAAGGAAACAAATATCACTGACAAAAAGTACTTCATAGAATCAGAGGATCATAGATTGAGAGCTAGAAAGAATCTAAGAACTCAGAGTCTAATTTGCTTATTTATTACATAAAAGGAAACCAATGCCAGCCATATTCTATCAAACTTTTCCTATAATTAAGGGGTCATGATTTGACCCATAATATATGTGTATTTTGTTATTATAATGAACAATTTTACAATGGAGCAATATTTGATTTTAAATGAAAATAGTAAATAATGAAGAAATACTCAGCCTTGAAGTATCTTTTATTGTTCTATTTTCTTGTGAGATAGAAATGAAAAGAAGAATGATATGGTTCAAGTGATGTCTCTTAAAGAAGTATGTGATAAGACTATTTTGTAATCAAAAACCCAAGGTAAAAAATATCCTAAGACAATGAATTGAGAATGGGTAGGCAGATTGATAGACACACAAGTCCTGGTATCTGTTGATTCATTTTGTGGACAGTTAAGTGTTCCCAGTGAAATCTACAATAAGAAAAGAAAGTGGTCTAGTCATGCAGCAAAAGCAAGGAATAGCCAATAAAGAGTCACTGTTAAAAGATCAAAGGAATGACTCCTAGTATGATGAAGATTTAGTAGAGGGCATGTACTAGATTCCCAGAGGGTGAGAAGAGATACCAAAATTATTACTCCTTTTATTTTGCTCCTTATACCACCTACTCTTTGGTGGCTGGGGGGACACTTGGAAAACATTTCCCCAATCATGAACACAGCATTCACAAAAGTAGAAGATAAAGAAAAGGATTGACAAAGCTCTTAACCTCTTCCTGGTTTAAAGAAATAGACAAAAATAACATGTTTGAAGAAAAAAATCATTTTCACAAGTGCTTTAGTTTTTGGAAAATACAAGGGAAAATCAAGCCCAAATATAATCAGTTTTAATTAACCTTGAATGGGAAGGTACAGAATATGAAATAAAAATTTACTACACACTAGTACATGTACATACATAACAATATACTAATATTTGAAAATACAAATCAAAAGGATAATTTCCTGGACTACATAAATAAAATATATGATATAGTAAAAAATAATTCTGTACAATGAGACTTGGAGAGGGATGAGGTGAAATCAGAAAATACCTTATTCTGAAATCTTCTGAAATTATATTGAGTATATATATGTAATTACATTACTGATTTTCTACAAATATTCTCCCCATGATTTTTTTCTGCCAGATCTCATCACAATAAAAATCAAAGTAAAATCCATTATGGTAGCTCCCATTGCAATTAAAACTTCTAATGAAGCCCAAAATATTAAAGCAAAGTTTTCTAGTGACATGAGAATGTTCTTGTTAATTAATTAAAATACTTTTGAGAGAATAAAAATTAAACATTAGTATTCAATAATGTAGTTTACAATAGCAATCCTTTGTTGCTATATATCCCACTTCTGACACTTGTAGTGAACAATAGGCAAGACATTTTTTCATTTCTGATCCTCAGTTTCTTCAACTAAAAAAAAAAAATAAAAAGTAAAAATACCTGTGGAGTCTAGCTCACAAAGTTGCTGAGAAAATACAATGATCTAACACTTCTATAATAATTTGAAAACATCAAAGTTCTAGTTAAAGGCTGATTGCTATAATCATAGAGAAAATACTGAATCACACAGGAACCATGCTATTTAATTGCCTAATACCTACATAATATTTTTAGAGGGCTCTTTTATAATAGTACCAAATTAAATTGTGACAAAGAAAATTGACCTAACAGGTGACAATGTTTAAAATTTATTAGTGAACAACAGAATGAGAGCCTCTCCTCTTACACTTAAATAGAGGAAAATATATTGTTTGCCTTAATTTTACATATGAAAATACTTTTTTTCAGGAGTGATTAAAATTAGGAATTATTATTCTCATTAAACACTTATCAAAGTACATGTAAATAAGATATCATAGCATATCTACTAATTGACAAGGGTAGAGGAAGTGAAAATGTAAACTGAAAATTCCAATGTTGTTACCTTCCAAGATCTATCATAAATGAATATAATGTGTTTTAACAGTGTAAATGTTACACAAAATTCTTATTTGCACTTTACGGGAGCTTAATTCAATAAAAAATTCTTAAGCACTTAACTAATGTGCTAAGACTCAAGGGATTGAAAGCTTAAATAATTATCTAAAAAAAATCAATCTAATGCATAGGAACAATGTAGTACAAACCCATACTAAAAGTACATAAAAAGAAAGATAAGCAAAATACTCTGTGAGGTCTAAGAAGAGGAAGTGGCTTTCAAGCAAGCAATAGGCATTACCTAATTGCATACTATGTGCTAGACACTAAAGTGAGAATGACAAGGTAAAAATGGAACAGTACTTGCCCTCAATGTCTTTCTTAATTGATGCAATTAGAGAAATCTTCATGGAAGAGGCAAAATTAGAATTGGAATCAATAGAGAGCAGTGCCTATAGTCAGGAAGATCTGAATTTCAATATGACAAAGCACATTGTACTAGCTGTTTAACGCTGGTCAAGTTACTCAATAAATGTCTGCTTCAATTTCCTAAACTGTAAAACGAGGATTACAACAGCACCTACCTCCCAGGATTGTTATGAGGATCAAATGTGATGATATTTGTAAACCAGTGCCTACGACCAAGTAGGCACTTAATAATGGTCGTTTCCTTTATTCTTGAATTGGTCTTTACATGGGTGATGAGGAGAGAGGGCCACAATACATATCTTGAGTTGATCAAGAAACATAACCAAGATTAACAGCGATTTCTCAAATCCCTGTATGTTCTATAGCTTTTTGTGGCTGACCTAAGTTACCAAAGACAGATAACTTTCAATTTTGTTTTTCTTAGATTCCAATTTTTTCTTAGAATCTCAGAGAGAATCTACATCTAAAACAATATACAGAACACATTAGTCATCCTAATAATGATTAGCATTTTTCATAATTAAAAAAAATATTTCAAGAGATTCAATGGGATCCCATTCTTTCCCCCAAAAGGACCTTTCATCTTATATTCTGGAATTGGATTGCATAGCTCTTCCCAAATAAGTCCTTGAAATATATTTTGTTTTTATGAAATACACTCTTAGAAGAAGAAAAAAGGGAAATAATGTATAACTAGCCTTTATATCGGATGCTATAGTATTTGACTAATTTTACACATGCTAAGTTTATATTATGTGTAGCAAAATAGGTGTAAATGGGCCTTGTGTAGCTGTATATGGGCCTCAGAAGCCATCTAGTCCAACATACTTGTTTTATGGATAAAGAAAAGAGGGATTCAAAAGGTGAAGTCACTTTCCCAAGTAGTAGAGCTGGGAATCAAACCTAATTCTTTTTATTCTGAAAGAGCCAGGGCTCTTTCCACTACATCTCACTGCCTCCTCAAATTACTGTTACCTTAAAATTATAGCTAGTTTAAGCTTCACATCTTCTAAACACACACAGAGAATTAGATTTTTTTTTCAAATAGTTGGGTGTTATGCATGTAAAAAGGAAAAAGAAAACATCTCTTTTTCTAATAGAAAAATCAGAGAAAGGATCATTAACTTTGTAGTGGGAACAACAAACAAACAAACAAACAAAAACAAATACACACACACACACACACACACAAACCAACTGTCATTTTAATATTTTGGCAAGATTACAGGAAGCAGAATCACTATTTAAGATTGATAGTATCTGGCATCATAGCGTTTGCCATTTTCCAGTAACTGATAACACCAAAGAGAATCCTGGGAAAAAAGGTCGAATTTTTCTACCAAAAAGTAAGAGATGTTGTAAAGGACAAGACTGGTTTTTTAAATTGCATTTTTATTCTATGGATCTACCACAAGTGAACAGTAAAGGATATAAATATACATTTGGTGATCTGGATTTTAGGGACAGAACATCACATTTAATTGATATTGAGAATTCCTAGTAAGGAAGGTATCTCTTCCTGTGTAGATTGCAACATACTCTCCAATACATAGTAATATAGATTTGCCTGGATTCCTGAGAAATTAAATGACTTATCCTGGATTAAACAGATAATATATGACAGAGGAAGTTCATATTAAACCAGGTCTTTAATACTCTGAGGTCCATCTTTCTCTTTCCTATACCATTTTGCTTCTCTTCACCATGCATATAATATTTTAAAGAATACTGTGATTTGGGCAAAGAGATGCTAAATTCACTATAAGTAAAATATTATAGGATGCTTTTACTGATTATATTTTATATAAAAAACAGTTTACAAGTTAGTAGATAATTTCAATTCCACATCACCATCTCTGAAGAATCTGATCTGCAGATGATCTGCAGTGCTGCCCCCACACCTCCCAAAAAAGGACAGAATCATGGATAATATAAGAAAGCCAAAGTATATAACCAATAATGACACATAAAATAAGCAACATAAAAACATCTTCAAAGATATGAATGATTACCAAAGAACATGGCCAGTCATTTAGCATGGGTAAAAGATTCAATGGTAAGCATTAATATTAAAAGATCCCTGAGGATGATTTCTATTAATTCAGTACTTTATAGAGAAATTTTCTCTTAATATATGGATAAAAATTGTACAGGGCAAGTAAACATAGATGGACTGGCATATTTACCATTGGAAGTTGCTATCATAGATTTAGTGAAATATTGATTATAACTACATATATTATATTAAGCTTCAAGAGAAATAGGAACAAAGATGAATGAAAAATGCTTTTATTTGGAAAGCATTATCCGAGATGATTCACTTATCACTCTCAGGCTAAGTGCTTACTATCTGCACTCGGCTTAAATGCCTTGCTAAGGGAGGCATAAAGATAAATAATAGGGCCTCTTAAGAGAACTCTGACTATATTAGGAATATTGACACGTGTTTAGAGACAAAGATTTTACAAATTAAAATACAAATTCATGAAAGGATACAAAGTGCTTTGAGATCAGATGAGCTAGGTTTCACTTTTTATATCTTTTCTTTGTTTGTTATATTCAATTTCCTAATGTGATTTTCACTTTGAAAATGTATTTTAGTTCCAAAACCTACCTATACTTACATTATTTCCCCAAGCAGCTATTCCAACCATATGTGATTGATGAAAGCGGAGGTGATAAATACACCCCCCCCCAACTCCCAAGTGAAGGCTAAACCAGATGATAATGTAATTGGGAAATATTTAACAAATAAAAATACAGTAAAAATATACTGTTATCATGTGGTTTTCTAAGTTAACATGCAGCCTGCAAAGATCTTTACATATGGATTAATGACTCCGTTTCTATTTGAATTTTATATTATTCATTTAAAGAACTCAGCAACTAAATGATTTAGTTAAAAATAAATCTTAAATGCTAGGAAACCTATATGCTATGTTGTACTGATTTCATATATAAAATAACAAATAGGAGTTCTCTATGTTTAAAATGAAGTTTGACAGATTAGCAAATCAAAGTGCTAGGCAAAATTGACCCATAAGTACTTTCCATAAATAGTCATTTCTTTTGGTTTTGTCTTTCTAAGAGCAATTTAATAGACATTTTAAGTTACTGACAATTAAAAAAAAAAGCAGATGAATATGACCTTAAATACTCAGCTTTTTTCAATAACTTCAAATCCCAACTCAACTACTTACTACTTGTGTGACCATAGGTATATTATTTAACAACCTCATCAGGCCTCAATTTTCTCATCTGAAGAAATGGGAAGATTGGGCTCAAGGGCTATGATCTTATAAAGAACACTAAGAAAATATTGAAAATGACAAACGTAAATTCATGTTGGATTATCTAAGAAACAAGTTGATTATTCAAAACTGCTTAATTATGTTTCCATACTAACCTGAATGTATGATTTCATTAATAAAGATAGGGAACTCCCATTCAACTTTGTACACCAATGAAGACTGGCACCAGTTTTATAACTTGATAAATGATTAATATGTAACATAAACTTATTAATATTAAAGACTTTAATATGCCCAGAAGACACCCAAGAGATTTAAAAAATCACATCTCATTTCTTGAGTAAAGGAATATGAAGAAGGATAATGTAAGCACTCCTTTTTCTTTTTTCTAATACATTTTACTGACTTCTGAAATAATGAGGTTATAATTAAGGATGTATAAGAAAAATTCAAAACAATTCAAATTGTATACCTGAAAATATTGGTATGCACATCTTTTAAAAAGTTACTTCTGTAATCACATTTGCCTTTTCCCTTTCTTTATACCCTTAGCACTTACTACATTGTGTGATAAAAAATAAGTGCTTGGTACCGTCTTGTTGATTGACTAAATGATATGTCACAGATTTCCATGTAATTTTAATTGAAGCATGACAGGCATCTCATGCAAGCAGAATCTTCAAGACTATATCTTGTTCTAATAAGTATCATGCTTCTGAAAAATCAATAAATTAATACAGTGAAGTCTTGTATTCTCTTTACCTATTAATCTGCTGCATAATCTGTATTCTGATGGAGAAGAGTGTCTGAAAAGAAATGTGTTATTATTGCTATTTTCTTTTAAATCAAAGATGTTCTCAATGAATAAATAGGCAATTCTCATAAAAATAGAGAAACATTAGAAATGAGGCATATAGCTTGATAACTGATGTCTTCTCAATCGCCATTTCCCCAACCCCCCAAAGTATTTCAATTATAATCATATTAATTTGGGAGGAATTTTCCCTATTAATACTATCAATATTCTATTATTTCTAGTATGTGTCTAGTCACCCCTACCTATTTCATTTTCCTAAGAACCAATTCTTCACATACTAGCTATGGTGCTAAAGTAGTTGAATCCAAACCTGAAGGCTTCACTACTGTTGACTTTAAAATTAGATCAGAAAGTGATAGAATCACAGAGTTGGAAATAGAAAGGATTTCAGGAATCATATAATCTACCCTCTTAATTTTGCAGATGAGAAAACTAAGGCACATATACAAAGAGCAGTACAATGATTTCATTTAGAATCTTTCTTTGTTGTCTGTTTTCTGATTTCATGCATAAATTTTCTGCCATCTCATTTCTTCCTCAACTGTTTTTTTATAATATAGTACCAATACCAGTCTTCTGTCATCTTCTCTCCAATAATTTGTAAATTAATTTGTTTTAAGATTCCATATCATTATTCTTGATCAGAATGTTGTCAATTTTCCCAGTGAAAGCTATTTATTTTCTTGGTCTCCTTTTTCTGTTAACTACTTTGCATTTGGAATTGGTAGGCCAAACTGAGGCCAATCCCTTGATAGATTAGATGTGTTATTAGGAGAAAAAAAAATGAGGCAACTTTAAATAATTCACCACTTAACAACAACAACAAAAAGTTATCCATAGGCAAGAAGATAGTCATCAGGGACCAACATGGAAGATATCTGAAAATTAAGCAAAATTTCCTTGCCTAAAGTGTCCATCATTTTGCCCATTATTGTAGCAGAGAGTTTCAGGTATTCTTTGTCACTTTTATACTCAAGGAAGTTAATGCCACAGCCTGAGCATTTAGCATCTTGAATAAATCAAATCTTGAAGATGATCTCCATATGTTTCAAGGAAAAAATAGCCAAAGTTGCATGGAAGCAGGGGACAGGATATCACTCCTACAAAAGTAATTTTAAAGTTCACAAAGAAATAGTCTATCCATTTTCAATTTTTCTTAGTTTAATTGGTTCCAGTGAAAGCTACTGTGATTCTATGTAGTATCTTTTCATCTTTAGTCTTTCTTCTAACTTCTCTAACTAAAGGATAAGCTGACTGTACATAGGGAGCTAATTCTAAAAAATGTCTAGTCAGCCTTTTCTTGACTGTTAAGGTATATTTCCTTACATTTTTTAATGTTGCTTGTTATTCAACAATTCAATTTGTTTAGACTTTCTTGACCAAAACATCCATGGGGTATAATCTCCACACTTCCGAGCAGCCTAAAAGCTATCAATTGGCTTCTTTCATTTCATTTCTTATTACCAGGCCATATTTCCCAATGTAGTTTTCACTACCTTCCCTTGAGCCCACTTCCACATTAAAGTCTACTGACCTTAGTTCATTTAATTCTCTGTTCCCCACTTTACGGGTTTATACACATGGATGATATTACATGTCAGCTAGCTCACCAAGGATTGCTAAGGATTAATTGCTCAATCTAAGGTTTTTTAAAGAAAGATTAGTGGTTAAAAACTAGACTGCTGCTCTACAAGTGTTGAATTTTATTAACATGGAGACAAAATAACTAAATATGTCATTTAATCATACAAGACAGGAGAAAAAAGCAATGTATTTGAAGGCTGTAGATTTTGGTTCAAATCCCCGTTATTTCACTTACTAGCTGCAAGTCATTCATCATTTAACCTTTGCCTTAGTTTCCTCTTAAGAAAAATTCCATGCAATGATTTTTATATTCTCTTCCCCTTCAAAATTCTATGATCCCATGTCAGTCTTAAAATATTACCTAAAATAATTGATAGCTATCTAATTGCTTGCTTTCTCAAAGATAGCGGTAGGAGCAGGAGTAAGTGAGAAAATTTAAAACTCAAAAATAAAAAAAATAAAAAATAAAAAATTTTTTTACAAGTGATAGGAAATATTTAGCATTTTGTTAAAATAAAAAGATTTTAAAAATTATTAATTTCTAAAGGTTGTAAAATATACTTTTTATCTATATTTACTTAATGCTAAAGGCAATCACATAGCATGTTATTATCATCACACTAGTATAGATCCAAAGGTACTGTGTTTAGAAACCAATGATCATTATTTTGGGAGCAATGGATAGAGTACTAAGATTGGAGTCAGGAAGACATGTTGATTTCAAATCTAGTGTCAGATATTTTATAATGGGTGACCTTGGACAAATCATTTAACCTATTTGCCTCAATGTCCTCATCTGTAAAATGAGTTAGAAAAGGAAATAGCAAACTACTCTAATAGCTTGTCAGGAAAACATCAAACAGAGTCACAAAGAAAAAGATAGAACTGAAATGTGTGAACAACATCAAAATACTGGAAGCTAGACAGATCATCCAAATAAAATTCATTAGGGATTACAATGTGATCAACGCCCAAATCAATAAAATATTTTAAATCCTTAAAATAAAACCCTTTATTTAAAATAAAAATTTTAAATAAAATTTAAACATAAAAAAATGTGTGTATGTGTGTGTGCATTTGTATAAGGGTACTGAAGTAAAGTGTTTTCCTTAACTACGGATATTTGTTAAAGGAAACTTGTTTTTCTTTCTTTTCTTCTCAATGAAATGAGAGTTGGAGTGGGAGGAAGAGAAAGTAGATTTCTGTTAATTTAAAACAAATAGAGAGTTGGTAGTAGGGAGGTTTACTACTGATGTGAAATGTTGCAGGCACTTTCAGATGAGATCACTATTATTAGTTTTACTAAATTGTTTTACCTTATTACAGGAAACTTCTCATGAAGTGGGAGTAATGTGTAAATATTTGTGATATAAAAATAAAACATCAATAAAACTTTAAAAAGGAGTAATTAAGACATACTAGTGAAATAAGTAATTATTTATATAGGTGATTTAATTTTCTAGCTTTAAAGATTTGTACTCACAAGTTGGTAAGAATTAAAAAGCAAAGCAAAACAAAACAAAATAAAAAATAAAACAAAACAGAAAACTATCAAAGAGGCCAAGTCTCCTGCTAAGAGAAGAAAAGCACTATTTTCTAGACTTAATACATATCTGACTAGCTGCAACATCATAATGAGAAATAGTAAACAGTAGTAAAAGCTAGAAAAATAAAATGTTCAGATATTATTTTCCTGAACAAAAAGGGGAAAAATCAGTAAATATTAGGAGCTTTTGCTCAGCCTTGATTAAAAAAAAAAAAGACACGATGAAAATGCCTGCAAATCTATCCTTTTCTGGATTCAGAATCTTGATACAAAAATCTGACACAAGTGTAGTAATTTTCATTGCACATAGTAGGTCTTTAATGTCTGAATGTATGTTAAATGGAATCCTCATAAGACCCTTCAGAATTACAATTCCACTGTTCAAGTTCAAACAGTGTGTTTTAATTTGTGTGTGTGTGTGTGTGTGTGTATTCATAGGATTATAAAATCATAGATTCAAAGCTTGAAGAACTTTAGAAAAGTTCTGACCCTTTCATTTCTTAATCGAAGAGACTATTAATTACTTAATAACTTAGTTATTTTTGTACATCATATTCCTTCTCCTCCCTCAAGATCTCAATATACTGAAACACCATATATGTTTTCCCTAGTCAGAGCTGAATGTTTATTGCTTTTAAAATTGTTGACTGCCTCTGTTGTGTTGCCTATTAAAACTAAGTCTCAAAATCAAAGATCTTTTGGTCCCTTACCTTAGATATTACACTAAGGAAAAAAACATAACCTTTCTGACATCATTGTAGCTTGTAGATCAAGAGACAATTGAATTCCGTTTTTCTTTTTCTTTCTATTCATTTTTTTTTGGTAAAATGTATTATTGTATTTTGAATTTTACCCATGAAAAGATGATTTTCAGGAAAATTCTATCAACAAAGCGCGCATGTAATTGTAGGGAATCATAAACAATATTTGTGGGGCTACAAAATAAAATTCCTTACACAGAATGGGTCCAAAGGATACAGAAAAGGCAAGAATCTGTACCCCAAAAAATTCCATTAAAAAAGAATGACTTAAATCCAACTCTTTGTGATTCCATTTAGGTTTTCTTGGCAAAGATAGTGGAGTGGTTTGCCATTTCTTTCTCCAGCTCATAAGAACAGACAAGGAAATTGAGGCAAACAAAGTTAAATGACTTGCCTAGGGTCACATAGCTAGTTACTGAGGCCAGATTTGAACTCAAAAAGATGAGTTTTCCTGACTCCAGGTAGAATATTTAGGGGAAGAACGACAGTTATTGCTGCTGTTGTTCTATACATAAATCATAAATGAACATACAAATTTAGATGCTTATTAAGCAATATGTTATGCAAACTAGATAACACAAAGACAACACACTATGATTTTATCTCACTGTTTTACCCCTTTAGCTAACAAAGTTATTATAAAAAAAGTTGGATATACTAACAAAACATTAAATCAAATTTTGTGCTAGGGAATTGTCATCCCTCTGAAGAATGAAGAACCTTTCTCTCACCTTGAAGCTGTATAGTTTATATTTAAAATCTAAAAGAAAAATGTCAGTAACTATTTAATGACAATATTAAAAGTAAGCAAGCAGTACGCAACTCATTATTAATGACCATTTTAAGAAAAAAGGTATTTATAATCTTCTACTGAATAAGATACACCTTTTTAAAGTTTCTACTCCTATTTAATTAGTGTATACACATTTAGCATATATAACCAAACACTGTGGGACTTCGTTGTTCCTCATTTAGCTCCAGCCTCAGACAACATTTCTTCTTATTAAAAAACAAAAAGCAAACAAAAAAACAAACTGAAGTATGTAATGTTAATTCATCTATATAAGGTATTATAGGGTCAAACTCAGCTTCTTTGGTGTGTGTGTTAAATAAAGAGCTGATTTGTTCACCCCTTAGCTTAGCAGCAACTTAAACCACATATCCTTTTGAAGAAAGATAAAATTAGTAATCATACTAAAAAATATAATGACCATAAAAGTAAATACCCTAATTGCAGCAGATATGAGAGAAACCTAATAAACTTAGGATTCATCGGGAAAGGAATTAAGATATTAATTGATTTACATTAAAAACAAGTTGGTTAAATATAGAAAAAAAACATTTTTAGGCATTTTTTAAACAAGCCTTTCTTCTAGACAGGAAAACAAAGGGGATCACATCCTTTTTTTTTTCTGTAATCATAAATCACATTATTCTTCTTACATGAGGGGATGAGTGGTTATTTACTACAGAGCATTAGTACAGTTGACTCAAAGTGTCAATACTCTGGGTATTGAGGTCAAAAAGGCATTAATTGGATAAGAGCTCCATTAATTCCACTGTTTTTTTTCTCCCCCTTCAAAATAATTGTAGCTATTGACTTGTTATATTATCAGTTAAATATATGTTTTTAATTACCTTCTTCCAAATTTACTAAGATCTTGGAAAGGACCATAATACTTACCTAATTCCACCACTTCCTGTGACAGATGGAAATACTGAAAACCAGAGATATGAAGTGATTTGATAACATAGCAGATTGTAGAGAATACAGATCTGCTGAACTCTAATTTCATTCTTATTCTCTTTCACTAAATATTAGTTATTTAAAATCCAATCAAATGTATAGATTATGAGTACAAAGCATTAATAGGATCATCTATCTTACCCAAATGTGTTTATGATCTTCATCTGACTACATTTCTCCCTGACTCCCAAAGAATGATCAATTCCCCAAATGGATAGAACAAGAGGGTTCCAAGAGTTACAGTCTCAAATTATCTTCCCAAAAGAGTATTGTTTGGGCTCTAGCATATAGACCACAGGTCATAAACTGAATCCTCCCAAAGTGCCCAACTGAAATATACCTGCTAAGTATAAATGAAGGTCACATTTCCCAAAAGCAAAAGGTGAATTTTAATAATTGTCTTGGGCTGCAGATTATCTAGTAAGACTACAGTTGGACTGATTACCAATTTTCCAATTCATACATCAATAAATTCCTATTGAAATTTTAACTATGGAAATGTCATTTTTGCTCCATCTTCCCATCATTTTTACCCTAGTAGATATTTATAAAGCCTATTATTATATACATTTGCTCTAATATCAGTTAGCTGTGATTCACTTCTAAAACAGAAGAGGTGAATAATAATAAAAACTGACAAATAGTACTTTAAGATTTGCAAAATGTATTACATGCATCATTTCATTTTAGAATCACAACTCTCAGACAATTAATAGCTGCAGCTAGCTGGTGCCCTGGTTAACATTTTCTTGGAATCAATAAGACCTGAGTGCAAGTTCTGCTTCAGAAACATATTAGTTCTCTTAGTTGAGAACTAAATTTATATCTCTTAGGCTCAGTTTTCTCAACTATAAAATGGGAATAATAATAATCCTCTGCCCCAAGGTACCAAAATCGATATATAAATGCTAGTTACACGCTAGCTATTATTATTCCTATTTTATAGACTGATGAAACAAAGTTTCAGAGAGATCTTTCCTTTGGTGGAGGCAACCAGGCTTAAGTGATTTGCCCAGGTCAAACAGCTACTAGTGTTTGAGGCTAAATTTGAACTTAGGTCCTTCTAACTTCAAGGCCAGTGTTTTATCCTTTGCATCACTTGACTTAGGAACGATTATAGATCTTCAGAATTCTAATTCAGAGTTTCTTAACTCTAGGCTCCACAAATCTACATTAGGCTTCCTCTGATTCTCTTCATTCATTTCCAACTCTGATCCCTCCAACAGATCTAGTTCTTTGAAGTGAACTACTTACGAAATGGGAAAAAGGTAGATTCCTATACTTTGAATTGAAGCCTTGTAGTTGTTTTAGAGGGAATGGAGCTCTGAAGTCATAACCCTTTTAGTTGCTATGGGTACATATCAACAAGCAGGACTCTGTCCAAAGAAGAAATGACTCTCCTTAGTTCTTCCCAATCAGCAGGGATATTTTCTAGGAATACGAAAGTTCCCCCCCCCCACCAAGCAAAGAACTCAGTGCGCGCGCGCGAGTAGGAGCGCAAACACACACACACACACACACACACACACACACACACACACGCTCCGACACAACTTGTGGAAATGGGAAACAAACTTGTGGAAATGGGAAAGGGGAGAGAGGATTCAGGAATCCTAGCTTTGGAATTTGGAAATTCATTGCTTTCTTGGTTGGAAACTTTAAAAGAAGCCTGCTTGTTTTTTGTTTTGTTTTGTTTTGTTTTGTTTTGTTTTGCCGAGAAATGACTTAGTAGACAAATATCAATTTTAAAATTTCTTTCCAGTCGAGCTTAGTGATCTACTAAAGCTGGGGAGCTCCAAGAAACATCCTCGGGTTGGGTCACGGTCCTGGAATGTCTAACACCTATCCCACTGGCGAAAACTCCAACTTAGCTGGCAATAGAGGAGAAAAGTTCTCTGGCTTCAGACACCCTCTCTTCTCCTTTTTTCTCCAAGTCCATTTCTGGGGAAATACGTTGGCTAGTGACAGGGAAAAAATAACTTCGGGGAAAAAAACACACAGGACAATCCAACTCATTAGGAAAGGAAAAGTCATCCAGGGCAGATAAACTGCATGAGCCAGACGAAATGAGTGAATTTATATGTCAACTTGTGGAGTACAGGGAGGAAGCGGCTCACTGACTGCCTGGGGACTAAATTTATGGTTCAGCCCTAGCATGAAACTCATCTGTGTTCGTGCCACAAACAACTCATCCTAGAGACTGCTGAGAGAGAGAGAGAGAAAGATACAAAGAAACACAGAGAGAAGGCAGAGACAGGGTGACAGAGGCAGAAAGACACACAGATATAAGACAGAGACAGAGAGACACATATACACAGAAGATAGAGACAGAGACAGACAGAGGCACACACAGAGAGATTCTCCCTATCTCCAGGGAGTTTCGCCATTATTTCCATTTCTCTGGCAGCAGGCATGTGGCAGAGGTTTAACTCTCCATTTCTACTGTCAGTCTAAGACTAGGAGACATCCAACAATATGAATGTCACAATTAACCTTAAAGATATAGACTTTCCGAACACTCTTTCACCCTACTCTCCCCACAAACACACAATGACTAATCACCCTAACAAACATACACAACCTCTGGGCTAGCAGAGCGTAAAAAAAAGGGTACGAAATCTACTCTTTTCACTGTCCTTCATCTACTTAATGCATTATTGTTCTTGAAATCTACAACGTTTATATTAATCAGAGAACAGGTTTACTGTGACTTGGCATTGAGAGCAGTTAAGTGTACTCTATTTTTTTTTTTCAGACGAAAACTATGTATAGCGTTCCCGGTGACTGTTAACTTTTCTTAATGATCACTTTGAAATGATAGATGAGCTCCAACTCAGACTTCCCCAGTCCCTCTATTCCCCACCCTCGGACACCCGCTTGCTCCCTCCGGGCAAAAGTCCCTCACCCAAAGATCTCGGGCGCTTTTGCCAGTTCCTATGGTTATCCTCACCCTTATCTCCGCCACGCTCAAGGCTGTGCGGGTTCCGGCTCCGCGTCCCAGCTTGGCACCTCACTGAGTCTCCTGGCCTTGCCCTGCCCTCTGGCTTAACAAGTCTTAAGTTACTAAGAAGAGTGCACCAGCCCACCTGCAGGTGACCCGAGATGCGCTTTCTTTACCTGGCTTAGATCTTCCTCTCTCTTCTTCTTCTTTTTTATTTTTTATTTTTAAATTTCTTTTCCTGCTGTATTTCCCGAGAGCGAGGGAGAATAAACTTGCGTCTTCAGCTATGAGGCTAAGGTTGCAAACCCGTGGGATGGCCTCGCTCCACCTCGGAGCGAGCAGCTCGGGCTGAGCCGCGGCTGCTCAAGCAGCGGCCCTGGCTGCTGCGGAAGGCGGCTGCGGCAGCTGCTGCAAAAGCGGAATCGGAAAGCAGAGGGCGCTGAAGCTCCCTCTAACGCCGTGCGGGGACTAGCCCCGAGCGTAGCTACAGCTGGAGATTTTGCTAGGGGCTGGTGGTAAGGAGAGGCACGCTCTGTTCTAGAGGGAAGCTTTTAAGTTTGTGGTGTGGCCGCAGCAGCTGCCCGGGGAGAGATTCATTCTTTTAGATGAAGGCGGGGAGTGGAGAGGGGGTGTGGGGGGTGGAATTAAACCGCTGGGGATTACCTTTCTCTCCTCCTTATCTCCTCCCACAAATCCTACACACACATATTTGAACACTCATGCACTAGTTCTCTCCCAGAGGTCAAGACCTGCCTTTGCGTAAACTGTCGGTATCAAGGATTGGGGCATTTGTTCCATGCACACTAGCTCTCAAACCTGCTCTGGGACCGCATGAACCCCTCTAACCTTTAGGGATTTAGGGAGCATATGTTAATTCTCTTTTGAACATTAGCATTAAGACTGCACTGTTTATATGGGGGCCGGGGGGGGGGGGGGGATTGGTAGGGCGGTGAACCAGGAGGAGGGTGGTTAATAATCTATACTATCTCAAATTTCAAGTTTGCAAACCAAACCTGCTCTTCTTGGACGAGCCAAACCCACGTTCAGTGTTGAAAGCATCAAGATGAACTCTGCTTCCCTCTAGACTTTTAAAGGACTGGAAAAGACTAGATCGAGTAATAGGAAACAATCAGATTTAGGAATATACGCTTAAGGGTGAAAGATGGAAAGAGGAAGTTGGTAAAGCGTTTGAGGAAAGATTCCAACACCTACCCACTCCCCTCCCCATTAATCTGGCTTTTACCTGTACCCTCAAATGAGCAAATGAACAGGTTTCTACTGAAGAATCGTACACACCCTTGGTACACAACAGCAACAGGCAAATAAATGGGGACAAAACTTCTGTCCCTGTAAACTTTAGCCTTATCTTTTCGAAAATAGAACCTGACCTGGGGACAGGTGTAACTGGCTCCTCTACTTAGCTGGAGATATTAGGATTGGGGTAGTAGAAAAAAAAAATAGATGGAACAATCTGCCAACATGTGAATAAAGAATCCTGTGTCATGGGAAGAGACTGAAAGGGTTACAGAGATAACAGGTGGGATTTTCTGCTCCCTAATTGTTACCCCTCACATAAGGTGATGTTCAGAATTTTCTCCACATGCAGATCACAAATTAGGGTAAAAATCTTTAGCTTCCGAGGACCCGTGAAAACACACATCTTATACAGAATGTGAAATCCAGGGATATTTCCACCATTCTTCTCTCTTCTACCTCAAAAATCTACAAATGACTCCAACCAATACTCTCCCCCCACCCCCCCCATTCACTCTAGAAATTAGAAAGATAAAAGTTTAGAGAGGCAAGAGTCCTAAGAAATCAACTAGCTCAAAGCTATCATTATACAGATCACTCTCTAACAATATTATTTTATAAACCAACAAGTGTGGCAAAAACTTGGAGAGGAGGAAACAGCACCTTTCAAATCACATTACTACATATTTTACCTATACCACGATTTCTCTAGAAAACTTTAAGAAAAAGATCAATTTAAATTTCTCAATTTCACATACTATTGAATGTCATTTCTTAGAGGGGAGTAAAAGATAGTACTTTTAAAACAAACACAGAAGGTCTGATCAGATATTTCTAATGTTCTGTTCCCTCTTCTTCCCCCCAAAAGGAGTGGGGAAAGCAAAAAAAAAAAAAAAAAAAAAAAAATGTTTTTAAGAGAATAAGAAGAGAAAATGGAAGAAGAGTTTAGGAAGTTTAAATAATTGTGATTCACAAAATGAGACCAATGAAGCAGGTAGATACAAACTTTTACTCTTTGCTCATAAAAAAGCTATACCTAGATTTACCTGGTATTTTTCTGTCTTGAAGTGACTAAAGTTTCACTTATTCTCACATACTTTTTAACAGCTTTGTGCAATTAAATAGCTACAAAATAGAACATAAATAATAATCCCAGAAGGAAAACTGTTGCATGTGGTTGTTAAAACATTGCTTAAATTCACACTAAGTAATGGCAAGACTTAAAACTTCCCTCTTAATCTTTTATGTATTTGCCTTGACAGACTTCAGTTTTTTTTTTTTTCTTTCCTTTGGCAGAATTTTGTTTAGCATATTGCTACAACAATTTAAAACGAAAAAGCAAAAATAAATAAATAAATAAACTACAGCCTAAACATTATTCTTTTCCTTCCCTTAAGAGATTTTTCATGCATAGATCTTATAGAAGGAAGAAGCATCTCTGTTTCTCATCATCCGACAGAAAATGGTTTGTGGCTAGTAAACAAGAATGGATCACAGATCTATCTTTGCTTTCTTTGAACTTTCAAATTCATAAAACCATCCTACATTTTTAGAGTCAAAAAAAACCATAGAGATCATTTGTAGTACACTCCTTATTTTATAGATTAGATGAATGAAAATGAGAGAGTAAGTCACATTTCCAAGGACAGACAGCCACAAAGCTGAAAGCAGTGCCCTGGTCTCCTGTCTTTAAAACTGTCAGTGGACTATCCATTATACAGACAATTTGCTTTGCTTTGTTTTATTTGCTTTTCAGAAAATCAAATATGTTTCAAACTCAAAGGCCAGAAAATAAAGGTTATATTTTCTTAGCTGGGATGGGGTGTGGTACATAATTATATTCAGCAGGAATATCAAGTCAAAAAGGAAAATAAAAAGTAAGCCCAACCTTATTAGACTCAATTCCTCAGGAAGGAAAAACAAAATCCTTGAGCACTTTCTAAAGGATGGTACCAGTTCTGCAAAATAAGAGGAGTCTATAGTTAACACTGCTTAGAACATTTAAAAACAAAAGACACAATTTTTTATAATGTGATATGTAACATCTAGGTGCTTCTTTGATCTGGTTCCTGGAATCAAGATCTTAGTAAAATTTACTGCCTCAGACATTTCTCCCTCTCTACCTCCCTCCTTCCATGCTTTCCTTCCTTCCTTCCTTCCTTCCTTCCTTCCTTCCTTCCTTCCTTCCTTCCTTCCTTCCTTCCTTCCTTCCTTCCTTCCTTTCTTCTTTCCTTCCTTCCTTCCTTCTTTTCATTCACTGTGTAACCCCAGGAGCCTCATATAACCTCTATTTACCTCAATTTCTGAAACTCTAAAATATAAATAATAATAATAAATACAGCCCAGGTTTGTTATGACAATAAAATGAGATGATACTTATAAGACACTTTAAATAGAACTTAAAAGAAGTGTCATACGCTATGTGTTACATAAATGTGCACATATATATGAAATAGTCCCAAAACATATTGTTAAAACAAGTTGGTATAAACTGTCACAAATCCACACAAAAGAAGGAAAAATAGCAATTTCCCTTTTCAACACAAAAAAAACTCTTTTTAAAGTTGTTTTTCATTAATGCTGATATGCCAATACTGTCTTGCTCAAAAAAAAAAAAGTTTACATTTCTAAAGGACTTTAGGGCTTACAAATTACTTTCCCCACAGCAATCTTGTCAAGCAGGTGGTGTTAGTATTCTTATTTTATAGATGAAGAACATATAGTTCTGCAATGTTATATGAATTGCTCAAGGTCACATACTTTACTCTGGATCTGAACATCAGTCTTTGGATTCCTAGTCCAGAATTCTTTCCACCATACTAGATTATCTCAAAAAAATGTAGTGGATTTTATTCTTCATATAAAATAGCTGTTGCTTTAATTATGTCCAATTTAATGTGATCCCATTTGATGTTTTCTTGCCAAAGATACTGAAGTGGTTTGCCAGTTCTGAAGCTCATTTTACAAATGAGGAAAGTGAGGAAAGATCACACAACTAGTAAGGTCAGAAAGATACACAGAAAGATACATCTCCTTGACTCCAAGCCTAGCACTATATCTACTTTGCCACCTACCTGCTCCCTAAAAAATAGCAGGGAAAGAGAAATACAATTATAGCTGATCAATGAATAATGAATCAATTTATTATTAATATAAATGTGATGAAATCAAGAAAAAAAGTGCACTCTTATGGTTAAGATCACAAATGATCAACTTTACCCTTTTAAACTATCCATGACCATGAGTTATGCTAAGTCATTTCTTAGTGGTATAACTGAAAAGAAACAGGTTTACAGAGGGAACAAACTGTTGCTGTAAGATTCCTGCTTTGTTCAATGTTATAAAGAGCTGCTCAGCCACAACCAAATCAGTGTCCCATAATTTAGGGGAAGATCTTCCAAAATGTTCCACATATTGTGGCAGATGCCATCAAAATGCCTTTCAAATAAATTCATTAGATGGAATTTCTTTCTTAAAGAGTTGAGGTCTCTTTCGAACAAATTTAAACCATAGATTACCACAAATATGAGGAAAATAAATATATGATATTCCTATGGTATTTATCCCCTCACTATTTTCTTGACCATTGCTGATGATTATTTTCCATTTGAAAAAGAAAATGTCTTAATTTTTTTTTTAAAGGAAGACTGTATATATTTCTTGATTTTACTTCTCCATCCATCTGTTTAGAACAGGGGATTAGGAACTCATTCAAATGTTTGATTTCTTTATATTGCACATGAATATCTTGGGGTCACAGGACTATATAAATAGAGCAGGAAAGAACTTTCGAGCCTATTAAGTCTATTCACTCCATTTTACTGGTGGACAAAAGTTAAGTCTGAGATTATTAATGCCAACTAGAGTTCTACAATTAGTAAGAGTCTAAGTGAGGATTCAAATGTGTGTCTTCCAGACTCCAAGTATAGGGAAGTTTCATTTGGGAAAGCCATAAAATTTAGATTAAAATAGCATAAAATATTTGCTGATCAAGCAAATACCTTTTGCTCAAAATATAATGGTTAACTTAGATTAAGTTAAGCAGAATTTTTTATCTTGAAAGGTTTGTAGATATCATATAGTCTACTTCTCTCATGTTGCAAAAAAAAAAGCAAACCAATGTTCAGAAAAATGAAATGATTCTCTAACATTGCAAGCTAACAGAGCTAGGGTTTGAAGTGAGATCTAATTTGGACATTCAGAAAATTAAAATATCTCAAAATCAGAAATGACTTTAGAGGTTTCTAGTCCAACTTTGTCCTGAAATATTAATTCCTTCCTCACCGTCCCCCAAAAAACCTTTGCTTAAATACATGCCCATTAATTGAGCATTGATTTTTTCATAAGGCAACCAACTACTTAAAAAGACAACCAAATTCCATGCCTATTGTTGTTATATTTGCCTCTTTGTGACCCCATACTGTCAAGGGAATTTTCTTGGAAAGGGCACTGGAGTAGTTTGCCTTTTCCTTCTCCAGTGAAGTCAGCCAAACAGAGATCAAATGACTCACCCAAGAGCATACAGCTAATAAGTGTCTAAATCAGGATTTGAACTCAGGTCTTCCTGAATTCCAGCATTCTACCAATTTACAGAATATTGTCTTTATTCTATGTTTACATAGCCCTAATTCTTTGGAAATTCTTCATCATATTGAGTTGAATTACTGTAACCCTCTATAACTCTCAATATATTTTAATTTTAAAATACCTTAGAATTTGTTTTTTTCATAGTCTTTTTTTCTTAATAAAAGTTTGCTGAATAAGTAAATTTGATCCAGCAGCTTACTCAAACTTGCCATTTCTCTTATCTTTTCCTTCACCATAAAAAAACACAAAAAAGAGCAGTCAATATTTATTGCTTCCATGTACTCATCAACCAATGTCTTTTAAAACCCCTTACACTTAACTGCTTTCCCCTCCACTGAATTGAAATGTTTTTTCAAAGTCTTCTGTCAGATCTGAGGCTTTCTCTTTGTGCTTTTTTCTTTGATTCAATTTCAGACATTCATGATTTCCATTCTGGATTATTATAACTGCCTGCTAATTTGTCTTTCTACTTCAGCTTTATTCCCAACAGTCCATCCTCTAACTTGTCAAAGCTATGAATCAAATTTTTCTATTTCAAAATTACCAAAGATTTCATATTTTAGTTTTAGATCAGAATTGTGGTTTTATATGAATTGAGAATTTTCAGGGACTAAAAAACACTCTACCAATGCAGATTGACACTTGTCCTGCAATTCATAATCTTTGACAGTTGACTTGACCTCAGGGGTCTTTCTGATGTCAAGTGTCAACTACACCACCTATTTTCTATTACATCTGTAACCTTAGTTTCAAATGTAGACATTGCATAAGACTCTTCATTGGGGAAAGAATGATTATTCAAAAATTCTTGCCTGAATTTATCTTCTGGCTTCATACTTCTAAAGAAGATACACATGGCTCCATGGCTCTCTCTTCAGAGAGAGGCCTCCAGAAGGAGAGGAATGACTTTGGAAAAATGCCAAAATGTAAAGAAGCTAGTGCCTAGACATGCTCCTTATTTCCAATTTGCCATAACAGAGACTTTGGGGAATTTCCCTTTGGGTGAGAGTAAGGAATTTTTCTGCATGTCAGTTGAGCTGAGACTCTTACTTCTAAAAGGAAAGTTCATTGACATTTTGTATTGTCTAGTAAATTTTAATCTTCATATTTTTCCTGATTTGTGTTTTCTTTCAACTATGAATTTATTTACTCTTCAATATTAATGATGGTTTTTGTGTAACTAACTTTTTTGGGGAAAACATTCAAGCCTTCTGTTATAATTTCTTTCTGATGGAACAGTGAACAGAAGAGTGATTTCAAGGTACAATCATTTCTCCCACATTAGCAATATTTAGGAAGAGAAATGTAAATCTAGTACAATACCTTTCTTCTGAGGAGTAGAGTGAGAGAGTGTTGTAATCCCAATCTCCTCCTCCCCTCTAGGCAAGAATCAAGTGTTCTTTGGAGGCATAGGGAAGATTTCTGTGATATTTAATCATCTCTCTCTTTAACTTGCATTTAAACAGACATTTATGGACATACAGATAACTTATATGGGCAACACATGACTTATTAAGGAGGATCTTTGAAATGTAACAAAGGTCTTAAATTTTTGTATTTGCATAACATTCTCCTTATTCATGGAGAGAATTATTATTTAGTCCCCCTCCTTAGCAGCAAGACTGTCAGAGATGGTGAATTATTGAGAAAGGAGAATTTTTTTTTTTTTTTTTTTTTTTTTTTTGGGTATGCTTTCCAGTTTCCAAGTTTAAGAGTAGACACAAGTGTTTGGAGAATCTTTTTAGAAAGAGGTCATTGAGGAGAGAAAATTTTTGGAAAGATACCTGCAGTGGTTATGCATCCAGTGGAGTAAAAATAGGGCTCTTCTCAACCTAGTGGTAGGACAATCAGCATCAGTTCTCAAATGTATATGTACATGTACTTCCCTCACATGTCATCAGGATTCCTCTGGAACCGGACTCCCACCCTCTCTATGTGGAAAGACTGTGGTCTGGACATGTACCAAAAGCCCCATTATGTCTTCCTGATAAAATACAAACTCCTCAACTTGACATTTAAAGTCATGATCATGATTTATTTCCTTTCCCAGTTCTATTGTCCATTATTTTCCTTCATATATTGTAGGTCAGATGGACCTACCTGCTTTTCCTAAAGCTCAGGATTCTATCTTCCAATTTATTGGTGTCTTTGAATAAGCAGCCTTCCATATCTGGAATGCATTCCTTCTTCAACTTTGCTTGTTTGAATCCTTCATAACTCTTACGTGTTACCTAATAGGCCACAAAAGCCTTTTCAGAACTTTCTACTTCTCACTGGTTGTTTTTCATATTATTCTTATTGTACTTACTGATTCGTTATTATATCCCCCAATTTTAATTATTTTTGTGTCCTCCTTTGATTTACATAGTGGCCTGTATGTAAAAGTTTACTAAATATTATTTAAATTGAGTTAGTATAGAGGAAAGAAAGAAAATTTAACTGTGTCAAGATCTCTGATTTTGTCATTGTATATCTGTTAGTAAATCATAACCTCTCTTAAGAGTGTTTCCTCCTTTAATAAATGAGAAAATTGACCTTGGTAACTGCTAAGATTCCTTCCAGTTCTAATATTCCCTATTCTTCTGTTCTATGAATCTCCATCCTCCCCTTATTCAATCATTTGCTGCAGATCATACAATATAGTTTTTAAAAAATAAGTCCAATTGATCTGACTAAAACTATCTTAATCATTTTTTCCTCATTTAAAAAAAAGTAATAAATAGTTATACTGATATAACTGATAATACCAAATTCCCAGGACTAATTTTTTGAGATAAGTAATGTAAAGCACTTTGTAGACCTATAGCAATATATAAATGCTAGCTATTATCATCATTAATATTGTTATAGTTATTATCATAATATGGTAGGAAGAGTACTAGTTCACATTTCCTAATTGATAAATGATCAAACAGGCAATTTTCTAAAGAAGACATTAAAACTATCAATAGCCACTTGGAAAAATTATGCTAATAACTAATAATAAAATGAATGTAAATTAAAGCAACTGTGAAGTTACAGTTCAAATCCATTAGATTGGCAAAGTTGATTAAGGGAAAAAAAGAAAAATGATAAGTATTGGATAGCATTAGTACAAGAAAATAGGAATATTGATTCACTGTTAATGGAGTTGCAAACTTATATAACCATTCTGTGAAGCAATTTGGAACAATGCTTAAAATGAAGCTACATTGTATAAACTCAGAACGGTATTTTTAGGCCTGTGCCCTACATTGATCAGAGAAGAAAGAAAAGATTTTATATTTTAATGTATACACACACACACACACACACACACACACACACACACATATCTGCTTGTTTGTAGTGGGGAAGAAATGGAACTAATGTAAGTGCCTGTCACTTGCGGAATGGTTGGACAAACTGTAACATATGAATGTAATGTGATATCATTTGCCTGTAAGAAAAGACTAAGAGAACAGTTTCAGACACCTGAAAAAACTTGTATGATAAAAAGTGAAATAAGAAGAACAAGAAGAATAATTTATGAAATAATAACAATGCAAAAACTAACTCTGAAAGATTTAAGTTTGATTAATGCAGAGACCAAATATTGGATCGATCAGGAAATTGATGGTGAAATTTACTACCCACCTACTGAAAGCAGAGTGATAATCTTTGGTTGCCAGATGAAATATTATTAAAAAATATATCCAAAGAAGGAAGGGTTTTGTTTTATTTGACTTTGCATTGCTACAAGAATTTTGTTTTCTTTTTTCCTTTCTTTTTTTTAAGTGTTTATTGGAAGGTGATACAGAGTAAAAATCAATTATTAATTGAAATGATGTTGATGTTAATTTATTATTTTTTAAAGAATACTGACTCAGGAATCAAAGTAATTGGGTTCAAATACCATTTCTGATGCTATCTATTTGATATTGGACAAGTGATATGACCTTTTTGTATCTTACTTTCCTGTTCTATAGAATGAGGGGATTACAATAGATGACAAGTCTCTTCTAGCTATGTCTATAATCCTGTTATTCTAAACCATACTATAGAATGCAAGTTTCTTGAGAACAGGAATATTTCATTTTTAAAATTCATATGCCATACTATTCTGTATTATATTGCTCCATATTATACCATACCATAACATTCTGTACAATACTGTATTTACTCTCTAGTCTCTAAAATGGTTTATAATTTGTTCCTCAATGCCATTTTAATTGGTTCTTTCTTCCATGTGCTATCCAAGGTTATAATTCTCACACATTATCCTAAGGTCGTTTGGGAGGGTGGGGGATATATCATATCTGAAAAAAAACCCATGATATTCTGAAAACCTTGATTTTTTTGATGACCTGAAATTTAGTTTAGAACTCTAATTTACCAGTAGAACTGAAAACAAGCCAATTCCTAAGTAGTAATGATATAACTGTTTAAAAACTATCAAAAAATAAAATGCTATGTATTTAGGATAAAGCAGGAAATAAGATATCTGTCCAGATTAAATTTTTTTTTAATCCCAGATTTTTTTAAAAATAAAAAAGTTTCACTTCAGTTATAGGTCAAAGGATTTTAAAGAAAACATACACAAAATCCAAAATTCAAAAACTGACAATTTATGGTCTGTTTTTCCCTATTACTTTCTCCATACAAAAGGTATGGGTGAAGAAAAATGATATGGTGAGAAACATAAGTGATGCAAAACAAAAGAGCAATATAATTTATTTAAATATTAAAAATATATTTGGGAAAAGGTTTCTTTAAATAATAAACTAGGTGGCACAGTGGAGATAGTAGCACTGGATTTGAAATCAGGAAGACATGAGATCAAATTGTGCCTCAGGCACTTACTATCTATGTATCCCTGGGCAAAAGTACTTAATCTATATTTGACTCATGTTTCTCATCTGTAAAATGAGGATAATAATAGCACCTCCCTCTCAGGTTTCTTATGAGGTTCAAATAAGATAGTTTTTCTAAAGCACTATGTAAATATTAGTTGTTATTATAGTTATTATTATTGTTAGTCAACTCTATAATACCAACAAACCATTAATCTTTTGATGAGACTATTTAATTTAATATCTAAAGATCCAGTTTTGTCACTCATTATTTGTGTTACTTTAGGTAAATATACACTATCCCAATGAGATTCAGTTTTTTGCTCTGCCTTATAAAGTTATTGTAAGGGTCAAGTGAGATAATATATATAAAGCATTTTGCAAACAATACTCAAAATAAATAGAAGCAATTATTTATATAAATTCAGTGTAATTTGATTTATATCCAACTTAAAGAGACTTGGGTCAATTTCCTCATCTCTCTGGGTCTTAAGAGTTCTAAATTGTAAATGACAACACTAGGTGAGTTTCCCCACTATGTATAAATGTCTATCACTACTATATACATCACAAATATAGAATTCCTGAGATATGGTGCTTCTTTCAAGTTTTAAATTTTTTGGGGGAGGAGGAATGAAGCAAAAGTGACATACTCAGGGTTATCCAGCAAGTTAAGTGTTAAGTTTCTGAGTCTGTATTTGAACTCAGGTCCTCCTGAATGCAAGGCCATCTAGTTGCCCCCAAGCATTTAAATTAATAGTACCAAAAAATCTCTAGGAGGAAAATAGCCAAAATTGAATGAGCTGATTCCTGCAAATTATTTTTTCCCCTCTAGAATATATACTTTCCAATTTGGTAGATGTGTCTACAATGGAAGCCTTATTGAAGAATATAATCTGAAAATCACATATAGACCATCTCCATTTACAAATAATCTGTTATAAAAATTAACTTGTGTTGATTATTTGAAACTCAGAACCTATTTATTACAGAAATAATGCTGATTAGGTTTCTAGGCCAATTTATAAAAGTCAATTTAATCAATAATATGCTCAAATTATAGTTCTATATTCCTGAATAACCACTTATAATTCAGTGATAGAAATTATTACAAGGTTCCATATGGAATGCCAAGAACAGATCTCACTATTTGAGAATTTCCCATTTCCACCTGCTGGGGTATGAGAATGAGAGACTCTAAGTCACCAATTCTGTCTCCTATGCCCTACAAAAAAGGATTCCAACAGTATGAGGAGTTCTCATGGGGAGAATCATAGGAAATGAGATCACCATACCCTTTTCAGTTGCAATGGAAATAATTTTATTATTCTTCCTCAAGCAAGACTAGCAGTAGCTGTAATAGCCAACCTTTATATAGGGCTTTAAGGTTGGAAAGAAACTTTATATTTACACACACACACACACACACACACACACACACACACACAATCTCATTTGGTTCTTAGAGCAATCCTATTAAGTGTTTTATAGATAAGGAAATCAGCTGAGAAAGGTGACTTGCATGGCATCACAAAAGTAGTAAGTGCATAACCTCACATTTCAATATCAGGTCTTCTGGACTATGTAAATTCTATGTACAGTATGAATCACATAAGTGTTCAGTGATAGAAAAACTTAAATAGAATTTAGTAACTTACCATCCCCAAAGCATCCTTCAGAACTGGGGGCCAGCCAGAAGCAACCATGGTCTTGGTAACTGCTAAAATGGCCAAGTGTTCAGCCTACACTTTCCACAGAAGTAGAAAGCAATGTTTATGAATGCTGTGCACAGTCTTTCTTAAGGGAAATTTCCTGTCTCTCAATCCAGAGTGTTATGCAATATCCATCTACATAACTGGTCTTGGAAAGTAAAATATACAAAGGAAGAAGAGGTAATCAAAGCACCAGGAGACATGGCATAATACCCAGTCTGGGTAGGCCCTAGTTTCTTTGGTGGATGGCTGTGTGGGATGTAAAATGATGTGATGTCTGAACGTGACTAGATATGATGGACTGAACTGAGTTTTAATTCATTCACTTATCATTGAATACAACTTAGTTAGAAAATAGAGTACCAAAAACTGACCAGGTGAACCCAAAGACTATCTGAATGTCTCACAATCTCTGGCAGTGTTTGATAAGATGCACAAGTTTGAAGACTGCTTTAACAAAGGACTCTTATCAGTATTGTCTTTTATTATTTATCTAGGTTCAATCTAGCAACTTTAGAAAGGTTCATTAGAAGGAGTTTTATCTCTAAACCCATTTTTCAGAATACAGATAGCAAAAAAGACTGAAGGGATAAGGTCTTAATTTGGCAGAAGAAATAAATGACTAAAATGCCAATAGTAATCATCAAGATTGATAATGAACCTATGATTTCACTGGTATAGAGAATTCTCAGGTGAGGAAATTCTCTGTGTCAACAAAGTAGGAAATTTCTCTGCAAATTTTAGTACTAGAGAGTTTCTTCTTATTTTCCCACTTAATATTTTATTTTTTCCAATTACATGCAAAGATAGTTTTCAAGATTTACTTTTTTTTTCCAAATTATAATCATTTTTAAACTCAAAAGATCAAAATTTCTCTTTATTCACAGTTTAGGGCTAAAATATTACTCATTCTTTTTCATTTTTTCATAATAGTTAACTGAACAAATATAAAAATATTTCATTTATAAAATAAGAATAATCATATTCTAGAGTTTCATACTTTATAGTGAATATATCAAAGTTGGCTCAAAACCCCTAGAAATTGCTGGCTGCTATAAATTCCCAGAATAACAGATAGCAATATAGTCTATTTCTAAGACAAAAATACCTCCTTGAATCTAAATTCTATTGTTACTAAGTTGGTTCAAAGATGTAACTTCAGTCTACCATTTCGTAATAGATACAGTTTTATACTTAATAGCTAAAACTCAAATGAAATTCACTCTTCACCAAAAGCAAACGTGCAAATTTTCCCACTGGTTGTGAATAGTCCAAATGTTAGTATTTTAGGATTTTACAGTTAACATAAACACAGTCAACAAAGCTGTGTTTTTTAGTTGACCCTCCCCAAGTAGAAAGGCCCCAGAAAAAGCCAATATCTACTTTTATAAGATTTTGATTTCCATTTTCTCCCTTTCCCTCTCTCACTCACCTCTGCCAGTAATCTGATGTAGGCTATATATGTACTATCATATTAAACATATTTCTCCATTATTCATGTTGTGAAAGAATAAGAATAAAATGGAAACATCACAAGAAAGAAAAAACACATAAAAGTGAAAAGAGTATGCTTTAATCTGCAATCTGACTATTATTTTTTTCTTCTGGATGTGGATAGTATTTTCTGTCATGAGTCTTGGAACTTAAATCATTGTATTGTTAAGAAGAGCAAAGTCTATCAAAGTTGATCATTGCTCAATATTGTTATTCCTGTGTAAGATGATCTGGTTCTACTCACTTCACTCAGCATCAATTTATGTAAGTCTTTCCAGTTTTTTTCTGAAATTCACCTGTTCATTATTTCTTATACAACAATAGTATTCCATTCTATTCATATACTACAATTCAGTCATTTCCCAATTGACAGTCATCCCCTTGATTTCAAATTCTTTGCCACCACAAAGAGAACTGCTATAAACATTTTATACATGTGGATCCTTTTCCCTTTTTATGATTAAAGAGTTTTCAAGCCACTGACATGTTTGATGACCTGTCCAGTGTCACAGAGAATAGGTGTCCGACAAAAGAGCTCAGTTCAGGTCTTTATGGTTTTGATATTAGCTCTCTATACATAATGATGCATTTGATACATAATGACACATGATGACACACTTTCAAGATAATCAGTGTATCAACAATAGTCATTGAAGTATAAAAAATAAGAATATATCCAAGTATCCAAGTTAGGATAATAAAGATACTTTTCAAAATGTTCTTTATAGATTTATATTGGAATTTTGCATGGTATGCACTATTTATTATTTGCTTTAGGTATTTTTCTTTCCCACCTCTGTTACAGCAATTGTATTCCAAGTTATCACTTTTCAAGTAAAATATCTGTTAAATAAAACCACATGTATTAACAATGTGCACAGTATATTAGATAGAACGATAGACCTGACTAAAATATTGACCATGATAAAAGTAAAATTTTAAATACTAAAGGAATTTCTTCTTTTTTTCAGGAGAATTGAATATCTGAGTACACAATTCTTATTTTTCCCAAAAGTATGTGCATTTGAGTTGAAGTAATGCTTTTAAGTTTATCCGTTCAAAAAACTTAGTTTCATGGTTTTTATTTTGACTTAGTTAGCAAATAGACATAGTTATTTTATCCAAAATAAGTAAATGTGTTTGGGTTTACTTGTGTGTCATAAATAGATGATAAATTAGGTACTAGAAAGAAAATGAATCTATACCATTGATGGCCAATAGAGCTTAGATCTAGACTTCTCATTCTTCTTAACCCAGGAGTTTCCCTTTACCATTACCACTACTAACCCTTGGGGGGCCCCATTTGGGAATCTCTCCTTAGTCACTGTGCCTCTTTGTTAAGTTTTCTCACCATTGTGGCTTTGAAGTCAATATGCTTTCCTCTTCCTATCTATTTTTGTAGGCCTTTCCCTTTCTTTGAAAGTGATAGCTAATAAATCTTGCACACTTATTGAATTCATACACTAGTGAAAGGTTAAAAATCCCACTGGGTTGTCTCTCCTCAAAGAACTTAAGAAAATAATATAAAATTCTTATTTGATCTATTACATAATATAGTGACTCATAAAAATAATTTTTTGTTTATATATGCATATGTACATATACAAACATAAAAGGACTTGATATAAAACCCCTAAATTATCAGTTGTTCACTCATGTATTCTTCTGAGTCTTTAAAATTAAATTCTAAGATTATTATTAAAATGACTTATTTTTCCTTAAGAGATTTCCAAGTTCAAGCATAAGATAGGAACTTCTCACCAGTTATTATCATTATATGACCAAGATTGTTATCATCACTTTTATTATTACTATAGCCTCTCAAGTTCAGTTAGAAATGGTCCTGGAACAAGTTACTATCTTGCTATTATTCTTTCATATTTAATGTTCTATAAAGTGTAGCAGAGGTACATTGTCATGTTCTGGGTAGCTTTGTGGAGATCCTCCAGAAACACCTTGGTCTCAGCAGGATAGATACCATGAGAATGGACAAGAATAGATTTCAAAGTCTTTATTGTTTCTTAAACAATCTGTCTGTCATAGTCTGACCCAGGCTGTCTGACCCAGTTTCATCCAGCAGTCTGCCAGTCTGCTGGTCTCAACCAGTCTCTCCTTGAGTCTGACTTTGTCCCCAGCTTAAATGCCTTATTATAATTACTTCATTACAATATACTGAATATTTGTGAAATAAAGAACCATTAAATTACCATATTAAGTACTAATTATATATATAAACTAGAGAACCATTATCTTATCAATTCCACTGAGTTAACACCTTGTTCAAGTATACTTCTTCAGAGTTTAGGCTCTCTACAATACATGAAATAATTATCTTTGGTAGTTCAGTAAAACTATTAAATTATAAATTTGTTTTCGATGCTATCATTGAAAGTGTTCTTGATACAACTTTAGAGGTAAATAGGACAATGAGGATTCAAATGCAAAGCCTTCATTTTCCATCCTTCCTTAACATACATAAGAATTTTACATTTAGCAAAGATATTTTTGTGAAGGTAAATTAGGCCACCTTTTGTCTCAATTTTTACTTAGCCCTTAGTCCTTGAAGGGATTACCTCAGACAAACTGAGATTTGGGAAAGACCTTAATTTATAAAGGTTAAGGTCACCCACTACATCCAGGGTCATCACCAGTTAGTCTTTATTTATGTCTTGCCACTGGCCTTTCTTGACTCTGGAGGAGGCTTATAACTTTCCACAGCTTCACTTAAGTCAGTGCAGGTACTAGTGGCATTGATCCTTTTAGAAATGAAGCACAACAACAGCTTGTTTTTTAAGTATTACCATTATTTTCTTGTTTAATGGGGTTTAAGTTTGAAGTCTTCAATTTATACCTTTCCTTGGTGTAGTCTGAGAATTTTCTGCTTATCAAAGCCAGTAAAGTGTTTCTATCATTGAAGAATAATTCTATGAGACAAAGGAGCCTCTTAAATTTATTTTTTGGAGGAACTATATAATTTTGGCCAATATATTTAACTTAATAATATTGATAATTTATTAATAAGATATTTGAAGTTGACTTATTTTGAAATCATGTTTTGTTCTATTATAGAAAGATGATAGTGTATTTATGGCTAGATAGATTTCTAATGTTAAACTGTCTCCCTTAAAAAATGACATGTTGAATATCAATTGTTCTTGACACTACTCTGCAAGTGTAATGTTTTAGACAAAGGACAGCTATCTATGTTGACATCAAATACTCTGGAGTTGTTTTTTTGGAATCATTCATGTATTTCTAGTACAGTAGTGTTTAGCGCTTCATAAATGTTTATTTATTGATATTGATTGATCACAGAATAAATCATAAGTGAAGAATTGATATAAACATTTTGCAACAATCAAAAGTAGTATAAATATTATAGCACTTTTGGGCAGCTTATATGGTGTAATGGCAGATGGAGAGCATATACAATGTGAATAATTGAAGGAATAACTATGTAGAAGGGTATAGAAAGGCTTCTTTCAGAAAGGCATGATGATATTTTTTATAATGGAAAGGTCATGCTGCCCAAGGTAGCGAATATAGTTCTATAACTGCTTTTAATCTTTAGCTATGAACTACATGGTGAAAAGGAATCTTTTTGTTCAATTGAGTAACTGAAAACAAGGTATATTTAAAAGGCTTTGTCCAAAAAAGCTCATCTCTTGATCTGGCTTTGCCCAGCTAGGCTGTGGTTAGAATCTAGAGGATGCTCTATAGTAGGTCTCTTGGTAGAGTGTTTGGATGGGTGCGGTAAGTTTCTGTAGTGGTCTGTGGTCTCAGACCTCCGGGCTGAGGCATGAACCTGAGAGCATAGGACCTGCTTTTGCTTCTGTTTCTGTTGAAGGAGAAATGGAGATGGAGCCAGAAGCTCAGAGTGAGGAGGAAAATCCTAACTGAACTGCTTAACCCAGCCCAGCCAGTAGCAGAAATGAGGAGTTAGCCATCAGTTGGCATTATTGTAAATAAAAATGTAGTTTTCTCTCAAATATTGTAGGCTCCATCTCCTGACTTTTGGAAACTCAGAAAATCATAACTATCTCCCATAAATCTCCTGTAAAAGTAGAGAGAACAAATATAACAGACAGAAAAAGAAACAGGACTATGTTTCATACCATTTCCAGGAGTCCTGTAACACTTACCCTGCCTGGAGGTCAAGAAGAGCCTAATTACACTTATTCAAATATCAATCAAGTCTGAAAGAGTCAGGTGAAAAGACTCACTTTAATTAGTGCATTTTGAATATATCCCTGTTCCTGTTCCTTAGCCAATCCAAAAAAGTTCTCTTCCCTCTGATGCATGTTTTTTTGTGCATTTCTTGAAGAAAACCTCTTCCATATGGAGATTGCATCAGCCAAGAATGTTGTGCCTGCTAACTAGCCCTTTGCTGAGCATGCTACATGTGCTTACCAACCCCCTGCTAAACCAATAATTGCTAAATTGATCTTTACTCAGCTGGGACTTTAGACACACCATTTTTTGCTTCTTAATCAAAATATTGCTTTTTTCTTAGTGTCTGTAAATGTCTTTTTTTAGTGGTACAAGCTATGAATGTTTGTATAAACACACAATTGGAGTATATATTCAGAAATCTTTCGTATTCTCATCTTTTGGTAATAGACATGTGAAGCCTTCATCTAAGAAAGTCTGAGTCAGGCTTATATCTGAGGACTGATATCTAATACAGTACCCTGTTGCTAATAATTGGATCATATGACCCATCTGAAATAATAACTGTGGATTTTATTCATTCCTGTTATTTTTGAGTTTTGAAGATAAACTTGAATTTCAGTAATCTCCCTTAATGTAATTCTTCTGTCATTAATTTTATTAGTTGTTAATACAATTACAAGCCTTCTGATTCTTGTTTAAGCCAACTAGTATTTTTGTTGTGTTAAACTTCTTATGACCTTAGAGATATCAAGAAATTTTCCATATCCTAATTTTTCTTTTGCCCCTGATTTCTTGAGCCTCTGTAGTAAACTTATTAATTGATGTTTACTTATGTTATTCTTTCTGATTGACTCCTAATATTATTTTAAACTTTAATATTTTGCTTTCAATAGCTAATTAAAGAAATCCAGAAACTTTGATATCTATGCTTTTGTTTTTCATATACCTTTGTGCATGTTATTTTTGTGTTGACTATGCCTTAATATTATGGTTTTTCAAGGTTTATCCTGAATGTGCACTGATATAATGTGTTATCCACTTGTAAGAACATTCTCAATTTGCCTGTGACATTTGTCACCTATCCTTAGGAATATCCCTTGGTACTTCTACACTATATATTTTTAATTAAAACTTTTTATTTTCAAAATATATATTTGGATAATTTTTGACATTCACCTCTACAAAATCCTGCATTCTAATTTTCCCCTACCTTCCCCCCATTCCAAGTAATCCAATATATGTTAAACATGTGCAATTCCTGTGTACATGTTTCTAAAAATATCATGTTGCACAAGAAAAATCAGACCAAAAAGGGAAAAAAAAAATGAGATAGAAAACAAAATACAAGGAAACAACACAATTTCCCCCAGTCTATTGCTTCCTTTCTTAATTTTGTCTATATTGGTTTTGTTTGTACAAAACTTTTTAACTTAATATAATCAAAATTATTCATTTGTATCTGATAATGTACCCAGGTTCTTCTTTGGCCCCAAATTCCTTCCTTCTCCACAAATATGAGAGGTAAACTAGTCTTTGTTCTTCTAATTTGCTAATAATATCACTCTTTACATGTAAATCATGAACCCCATTTCAACCTTATCTTGCCTAGTTTCTGCCAAAACAGTTTTCAATTTTTCCCAGCAGTTTTTGTCGAATAGTATCCAAAATCTGGGGGCTTTGGGTTTGTCAACACTAATTACTATAGTCATTGACTATTTTGTCCTGTGATCCTAACCTGTTCCACTGATCAACTATTCTATTTCTGAGCCAGTACCAAATGGTTTTGATAACAGCTGCTTTATAATATAGTTTTAGGTCTGACACAACTAGGCCACCTTCATTGGCAATTTTTTTCATTAATTCCTTTGGAATTCTTGATCTTTTGTTCTTCCAGATGAACTTTGCTATTTTGTTTCCTAGCTCTGTAAAATAATTTCTTCAGAGTTTGATCAGTATAGCACTAAATAAGTAGATTAATTTAGATAGTGTCACTTTTATTATATTTGCTTGGCCTACCCATGAGAACTTGATAATTTTCCAAGTGATTAGATCTGACTTTATTTGTGTGGAAAATGTTTTGTAATTGTGTTCATATAGTTCCTGACTTTGACTTGGCGGTTAGACTCCCAAATATTTTATATTATCTACAGTTACTAAATGGATTTCTCTTTGTATCTCTTGCTGCTGGACTTTGTTGGAAATATATCAAAATGCTGATGTTTCATGAGGATTTATTTTGAATCCTGCAACTTTGCTAAAGTTGTAAATTGTTTCTAGTAGTTTTGTAGTTCATTTTCTAGGATTCTCTAAGTATACCATCATATCATCTGCAAAGAGCAATAATTTGGTTTCTTCATTACCTACTATAATTCCTTTAATATTTTTTTCTTCTCTTATTGGCAAAGCTAAGATTTCTAATACAATACTGAATAGAAATGGTGATAGTGGGCAACCTTTTTTCACCCCTGATTTTATTGGGAATACTTTTAGTTTGTCCCCATTATATATGATGCTTGCTGATGGTTTTAAATAGATGATACTGATTATTTTAAGGAAAAGTCCATTTATTCCTATACTCTCTGGTGTTTTTAATAGGAATGAGTGTTGGATTTTATCAAATGCTTTTTCTGCATCTATTGAGATAATCATATGATTTTTGTTAATTTGGTTATTTATATAGTCAAATATGCTAATAGTTTTTCTTATATTGAACCAGCCCTGCATTCCTGGTATAAATTTTATTTGGTCATAGTGTATTATACTGGGGCTGACTTTCTGAAGTCTCCTTGCTAATATTTTATTTAAGATTTTTGTATCAATATTCATTAAGGAAATTGGTCTACAATTTGTTTTCTCTATTTTCACCCTACCTAGATTATGTATCAGTGCCATGTGTGATATCACAAAAGAAATTTGGTAGGACTCATTCTTTTTTTCCCTATATTTTCAAATAGTTTGTATAGTATGGGAATTAATTGTTCTTTAAATGTTTGGTGGAATTAACATGAAAATCCAGCTGGCCTTGGAGATTTTTTTCTTTGGGAGTTGATTAGTGGCTTGTTTTATTTCTTTTTCTAAAATGGGACTATTTAAATAATTAATTTCCTTTTCTGTTAATCTGGGCAATCTATATTTTTGTAGGCATTCCTCCATTTCATTTATATTATCAAATTTCTTGACGTATAATTGAGCAAAATAACTGTTAATTATTTTTTTTAATAGCCTTTTATTTACAGGATATATACATGGGTAACTTTACAGGATTAACAATTGCCAAACCTCTTGTTCCAATTTTTCACCTCTTACCCCCCACCCCACCCCCCCAGATGGCAGGATGACCAGTAGATGTTAAATATATTAAAATATAACTTAGATACACAATAAGTATACATGACCAAAACATTATTTTGCTGTACAAAAAGAATCAGACTCTGAATTATTGTACAATTAGCTTGTGAAGGAAATCAAAAATGCATGTGTGCATAAATATAGGGATTAGAATTCAATGTAATGGTTTTAGTCATCTCCCAGAGTTCTTTTTCTGGGCATAGCTAGTTCAGTTCATTACTGCTCCATTAGAAATGATTTGGTTGATCTCGTTGCTGAGGATGGCCTGATCCATCAGAACTGGTCATCATCTAGTATTGTTGTTGAATATATAGTGATCTCCTGGTCCTGCTCATTTCACTCAGCATCAGTTCGTGTAAGTCTCTCCAGGCCTTTCTGAAATCATCCTGTTGGTCATTTCTTACAGAACAGTAATATTCCATAATTTTCATATACCACAATTTATTCAGCCATTCTCCAACTGATGGACATCCATTCAGTTTCCAGTTTCTAGCCACTACAAAAGGGCTGCCACAAACATTCGTGCACATACAGTAACTGTTAATTATTGCTGTAATTTCCTCTTCATCCATGGAAAGTTCTTCCTTTTCATTTTGAGACTAACAATTTGATTTTATTCTTTCCTTTTTTAAATAAAATTAACCAAAGGTTTATCTATTTTGTTGTTTTTTCATAAAACCAATTCTTACTTTCATTTATTGATTCAAGAGTTTCTTACTTTCAGTTTTATTGATCTCCCCTTTTATTTTCAGAATTTCAAATTTGGTATTTAGTTAGGCGATTTAATTTGCTCTTTTTCTACCTTTTTTAGTTGCAGGCCCAATTCATTGATTTTTTTCTTTCTCTATTTTATTTAAGTAAGCATCTAAACATATAAAGTTTTCCCTAATAATCACTTTGGCTGCATGAATCATAAAGAGAAAAGTATACTCCTTTCTGTCTCCATTTAATTTTCTCCGAAGATCTAGCATACCTATCTTTTCTAATATTCTATTTACCCCTTTAACTTCTTTCTTATTTATTTTGTGCTTCAATTTATCTAGTTCTGAGAGCAAGGTTGAGATCCCCCTCTAGTACAGTTTTGCTGTCTAATTCTTCTTGCAACTCTCTTAACGTCTCCTCTAGGTATTTCGATGCTATACCACTATTGTATATATGTTTAATATTGATATTACTTCATTATCTGTGGTTCCCTTTAGCAAGATATAGTTTCCTTCTTTATATTTTTAAATTAGATCTATTTTGGTTTTGCTTGATCTGAGATCAGGATAGCTACACCTGCTTTTTTTTTTTTTTTTTTTACTTCTCCTGAAGCATAATAGATTCTGCTCCAGTCTTTTACCTTTACTCTTCATGTATCACTCTGATTTATATGTATTTCTAGTAATCAACATATTTTAGGATTCTGGCTTTTACAGTCTACTATCCATTTCCATTTTATGGGACAGTTCATCTTATTCACATTCATAATTAAAATGACTAATTCTGTATTTCCTGCCATCTTATTTACCCCAAATTATGCTTTTCTCTTTTCTTTGCTCCTTTCCTTCTCCCCAACATTTTGCTTCTGATCACTACTTCCCTCAAACAGTTCTCCCCCTTTCTTATAGCTTTTCCCTACTACTTCTGTTTTCCCTTCTATTAGCCTCTACTTTTCCTTTCCCCTTTCCTCTCCCATTTCCCTATAAGGTGAGACAAGTTTTTCTATGAAATCAAATATGTCTAACACTCTCTTTTTGAGCCAAATCTGATGAGAGTAAGATTCACACAATGTTCATCCCCCTCCCTTCTTTCTCTCAATTATAATAGGTCCAATTTGCCTCTTCATGAGATGCAATTTTCCTCATTTTCCCTCCATTTTCCTCTTTTTCCAGTAAAATCTCTTTTCCACCTCTAGTTTCCTTTTTATATTATCACAATAAAAACAAATTATATCTGCACTTTCTAAACATACTCATAACAGAGATATAGTTCTCAAGAGTTCTTTACTGTGAAGACCAAGTTAGCACCCCGGATACCTTAGAATCAGCCAGAGTCAGGATAAGCAAAAGTCCTTGGTCTTTAGGGATAGAAGTGAAGGGAATGAACACAGGAGCTCTGCAACCTTCCTTTTCCACCTCCACCACCAAAGTGACTCTGGCTTGTCTTGCTCTACCTCCTAATCCTTCCCACAATTCTCTGTATACACCAGAAGATTGAATGAGTGCAGAATAGTGGGAAGGGCCATTTTCCAAGTATATGCTAATAGAGTATTGTCCAATCGGTAGTTAGCCTTAAGTGCTCGGGTGTCCAACCTCAGTGCATCAACTCAGAGTTTCAGCCCTTTACACTTTACTTTTTACTTTTTTATGCTTCTCTTGAGTTCTGTATTTGGAGATCAATTTTTTTTTTTTTGTTCATGTCTGGTCTTTTCATCGGAAATAAATCAAATTCACATATCATTGAATGTCCAACTTCTTCCCTGAAAGATAATGCTCAATATAGTTGGACAGTTGGTTATTGGCTACAATCCAAGTTCCTTTGCCTTTTGGAATATCAGGTTCTAGGATCTTCAATCCTTTAAAGTGGAAGTTGCTAGGTCCTGGGTAATCCTGATTGTGGCTCCTCAATATTTGAATTGTTTCTTTCTTGTTGCTTACAATATTTTTTCCTAGATCTGATAATTCTGAAATTTAGCTATAATATTCCTTGAGATTTCATTTTAGGGTCTCTTTCAGGAGATGATTGGTGAATTCTTTCAATGGCTATTTTACCTTCTGATTCTAGAACATCAGGATAGTTTTCTTCTATGATTTCCTGAAGGATAATGTCTAGGCTCTTTTTTTTCATCATGGTTTTCAGGAAGTCCAGTAATCTTTAAATTGTCTCCTAGATATATTTTCCAGGTCAGTTGTTTTTTCCAAAGAGGTATTTTACATTTTTTCTATTTTTTTTTTTTGGTTCTGTTTGACTGATTTTTGATATCTTGTTGGGCCATTTATTTCCATTTGTTCATTTCTAAGTTTTAGTGAATTATTTTCTTCAGTCACCTTTTTTAGCTCCTTTTGTATGTGGCCACTTGAATTTTAAATGAGTTGCTTTGTTCAATGGATATTTTTTTTTCATTTCACAAATTCTGTTTTTAAAGGAGTTGTTTTCTTTGTTTCACTATATCTATTTTGTCAGGAGTTTTCTTCATATAATTTGTGAGTTTCCTTTTCCAAATTCTCCTGCAATGTTCTCATTTATTTCTCCCATTTTTCTTCTAACTCTTTTAAGATTCTTTTTGAATTCTTCAAGAAAGCTTTGTAGAATGGAAACCAACTCAGATTATCCTTTGAGACTTTCTTTGGAGTTGCTTTTAATGTCTTCAGGGTTTGAGGTCTGTTCTTCTCTTTCTCCATAAAAACTGATATGGTCAGAGTTCTTTTTACTTTTTTGCTCATTTAAAAAAAAAGGGCAAAAGGGAGATTGTCCAAGCTTCCTCTACAGGTGATAGTGGCTGTGCTGGGTCAGTGCTCACTAACTTCCAGTACTGGGAGGTCGTTGCCAGGTCCAGCATTAGTCTGAGGTTCAGGGGCTCACTATTTGCCTTTTGTATTTGTGTTGGTTGTTTCACAACTAAAGTACTTATCTACTGGCTTGCAACAGGACAGAGTACCCAACACTGCTGTAGATCCCTCTGGGTAGATTCCCTGAAGCACAGACCTCTCACACTGCCCTGTGTTCCTGCGTGTCTCTGCTCATCTGCCTCCCAATTGAACAGCTCTGAAGTTCTTTCAAAATATCTTCTGCTGGAAATTTGTTACACTCAAACTATTTGTGGGTTCTATCACTCCAGAATCAGTCCAGAAGCTTGATTTTGGTGTTGATCTGAGGGCCATCAGAGAGAGCTCAGATAGAGGTGTATCTCCTCTTCACCATCTTGGCTCCACCCTATGAACAATTTTTTAAAATGATTTGACATACTGTATGCATTCATTAATTTATAGTGTTTGTAGCATATGCCACATTTTTAATTACTGCATTTTTATACTTTGAAAATTTGGAATCATGCTGTCAAACTCAAAAAAGTACCTTTTGGAATTCCATTCTAAGTGTTCCCATCTCCTTTTCAAAATTGTTGTAGACATCAGTATTTATTGCATTGTGAGGCATAATTTCTGGAGTTTGAACTAAGATTTTCAACGACCAAAGTTTTTCAATTTTTCCTTCATATTTTGATAGCTCATCATTTTTATCTCTTTTTAAAAAATTTAATTTAAGCTTAGGGATGAAGTTGTTTTTTATGATTGCCCTTTAGTGGCATATATAGCAGTGTAACTTGGAGATTAGAGTGACATTTATAAAAAAAAAAAAAAAAATCCCTTACCTAAAACTGGGGATATTTGTTTGCATTTATGTTATGAGAAGGTACTGATAAATAATGCAAGTCTTCATAACTTCAGCACATTTTATCTATATTTGTGGTTTGCTTCTTTTGCTGCTTAGTCAGCACAATCTATACTAAAGCATTCCCAAATTCCTGGTATTTCTAATTTAATCTTATGTATTTTACCTCCATATAGTCCTAAAACTTAAAGGAGCATCATTTGCTTCATTTTCTTATGTATCAAATTGATCATTATGATGATTTCTTGTAAAGATACATTGTCCCTTCTAACTCTGTAACTCTAAGGAAAAGTTATATTACACTGATCAGTGTTCATATTCTTGTCAGTGGTGTTACCATATCCCGATTTGCCACTTGTCAGGCTATCAGAATAGCCTTAAGTCACATCAGATCCTCACTACCCATCATTTTACCTGGCATTACTCTGCTTTTTCATTGCATTCCCTCAGTATTTTATTTTCATAATTTTACAGATGATTATGTATTTAATTTTTATTATTAAAGCTTTTTATTTTCAAAACATATGTAACATACATATATATATATATATATATATATATATATACAATTTTCAATATTCATCCAAGAAAAATCTTTATACTTTAATTTAAAAAAGAAAATTCTTTATAGAAATGTAGAAATGCAGAATAAAAATTTCTATTTTTATAGACACACAATTTTGATAGACTGTGACCTCAATATGAGTTAGCAGTGAAAATAGTCAATGTGATCTTAGATTGTATTAACAGAATCAAACTGTCCAGAGAAAGGGAGATCATGCTCCTGCATAATGCATCCTATTGAGATCCCATTTGAAGTACTTTTGTTATTTTTCTGTCCTTCATTTTCAGAGAACCAGTGACATCATGGATGATGTCATAAATCTAAATAAGGCAGAGCTACATAAAGTATTAGCCTCATTCTCTCTTCCAGAATGGTGGAAGTCCAGGCACAGGACAAAAGTAAAAATAACAGGCAATGGCCAGTGATGTTTATATCAATGCTTTTTGTAGAGGCAAAGAATAGGTAAATTAGTGGATCCCCACCAATTGGGAAACAGTTAAATAAGTTATGATATAGGCAAATAATGGAATTTTATTTTTCTATAAGAAATGATTAACATGCTGATTTAAGAAAAGCCTGGAAAGACTTACATGAAGTGATGTTGAGTAAAGCTAGCTGAACCAGAAAAACATTGCACACAGCAACAGCAAGATTGTGTGATGATCAGCTTTCATAGATTTATCTCTTCTCAGCAATTCAGTGCTTTAAGGCAATTCCAATAGTGTGGATGGAAAATCTCAAGAGCATCTAGAAAGAGAATTATGGAGACTGCATATCAAAGCATATTATTTTCACCTTTTTTCCTTTCTGTTTTGTTTTTCTCATAGTTTTCCCCTTTTGTTCTAATTTATCTCTCCCAATACAACTTATATGGAAATACGTAATAAAAGAATGTATATATATATATAAAATCTAATTTTTTTAAAAAACACATATAGCATCTAAGATTCTAGGAAAGTCATTTAACTTCTCTCTGCCTAAGTTATTTCATCTGAAAAGTGGGGATGATAAGAGATACTCCTACTATCCAAGATATTCATGGGGATAAAATAACAATATTTGGAGTGTATTGTGGAAACCTTCTAGTGGTAGTTATTGTTATTCAGTCATTTTTGTTGTGTCTTTCTCTTCATGAACTCATTTAGAGTTCTACTGACAAAGATATTGGAGCAGTTTTCCATTTCTTTTTCCTACTTATTTTACAGATGTGGAAACTGTGGCAAACATTTCTAAGTGATTTTCCCAGGATCATAGCTATTCAGTCTCTATGGCCAGATTTGAACTGAGGAAGATGAGCTTTTTTGACTTCAAATTCTGAACTCTATTCCTTTCATAATCTAACTGCCCCAAAGTTCTATATAAAGGTTACATATTATTATTATTGCTTTTAGTAGTACTCATTAAAGCAACAGCAGCAGCAGTAGTTGTAGTTATAGTAACAGTAGAGTTAAGACTTTTCCTGTGACCAATTATTTACTCTTGTTTTATTATTATATGGTTACTAAACTATATAGCCATACTTATTTGAGATGCTAATTTAAGTTTCCTAATTAAGGTGCTTATTTAAGTTTCCTAAAGATAGAGGTGACTACCCCATATAGGATCCAAGAAGGAAGTAGGTTTATGGACCCTTTCAGAGAATGGTTCTTTAATACTAGAGAGATTCAAGGCTAGAACAAATTACTGTAAAGAGGGTAAAGATTGTTCAGATATACATTATAATAGATGACCTCTCAGGTATGATTTAAATTAATATGATAATACAGGTTTAAAATTAAATCAAGAAGGATTTTTTGTTGTTGTTTAGTGATGATCTCTCATGTATTTATATTTTCTTCATGTATCACAAGAAATAGATGGATTTCATTGATGATGAAAGGAATTCTATCATATATATTCTTTAAGAGGTAACAGTAAGTAGTATTAAACAAGAATTTATTTATTTATTTATTTTTTTGCTTTGTTGTGTCTCTGAATATGTAATTTCAAAATGACTTTTACCTTTGTAACCTGACATGAATTTGATCTGAACTAAACAAATTCATTTTTTGTTTATTATTTTTCTAGTATAAATAGTTTGCTCAATTTTATACTAAACTTAATTTAGTTTACATCAGCAACATTTCTAGATGTGGCTCTGTTTGGCTGCCTTTCAGTCTCATGGGCTGTATCAAAAAATACATAAATTATTAAGTTTAGCATCATTGGAAACATGTGCATCTATGTAAAATGTACGTACATTCAGTGGCTACCATCTGTGGCTATAGTAATTTGAGCTCATAAACGTGCACAATTCCATATATTGCTTCAAATAAACAAAAATCCTTTTGGACAGAAAACCTGATATTGTGGTTTGGGTAGGTACCATCTCATCCTGTCAGACTTCAAATGTGAAGAGTAATAGAATACACATATTGTTTTGGTTAGTTGGCACTTACATTCATTCTTTGACAGACATTCTATACTCTTTAGAGAAAATAAAACTAGTTAAATATTGTAAAATGATAACAAAACCTTTTCTACATACAAAAATTAGTCATCATTAGACTATCTGATTTTATTATACCATGGAATATAACTTTATGCAATGGTGCATTTATTTCAGTGTTTTGTAGAATGAGGAGTGTGATTGTTTTTGTTTTTGTTTTTTTTTTTGTTTTCTTTTTCTTTCTTTCTTTCTTTCTTTTTGGTGGTGAAGAAAGGAACTAAAAGAGAAATAAAGAAAAAAAGGGCTATACAACTCTTGTTGCCAAGGACGAGAATGGACCACACCTCTTTTTTCTTTGCTACTTAAATTTGATCCTCCATTTTTTGATTGTTGTTCAGAGGTATATTTAGGAGTGATAAAGCTGTTACAGTGACAGTACTTTCAGTAGAGGTACAACTAAACTCTTTTTATTTTAAATGAAATTTCAGGAAACATCATTTACTATTTGTTCATCACAAAATTAAGGCTGTCATCACGCAACAATGTACATGCTACTTAGTGATAGATCTGTCTAGACAGAAAAGACAGCTGTCTTTTCCTTTGAGTTTAGCTTGCTCTCCTTTGCCTTTGTGCTTACCCCATGAAAACTACGTCAAGTGATTAATTTACTTTTGAAAACATTTTCATTTTCAAACTTAAAAGGGTAATTTTGTTCTGTTTGTTTAGCTAAAGTGGATTTTGTGTGTAAGTACAGTAGTTAATAGAACCTTAATCTCTTTACATTGTTTCTTCAGTTAATAGAATTTGTGGTACATAGAAGACTACTGCTTTAATTCTGATGTCATAATTTCTAAGTTATTATTATTAACATCTATGATACATAGTACTATTTTTGTTGTCCTACTTAGGTAGCAGTAACCTTTGAATATCACCAAACTCCAATATGACAGGACTGATCCAGGCATTTACATCTTCTTAAAGATTTATTTACCATGGATGCCATACGACATTCAAGATCAATTCCTATACTGGCTTAAATTATTTCATATGTAAAATATAAAATACATATTTCATATGTAAAAATGTAATTAGATAACAAGAGAGAAAGATCTATTATAAAATCAGTTTCTAAAGATATAGCACACGCTGTTAACAAAAATACTATTGGAAAGTTTGTCCAGAAACATTAATGTGATAAGTATTATCCAAGATGATTAGATCAAATGCAAATTGATTGATATGGTTTGAGTTTTTATAATTCTAAACTTTATAAAAATAAATATTGACATTTCTATATATGAAGAATATCAGAAAAAAGATTAAATATGAGAACAAATTTCTATTATATAAGAACTGTTTAATATAATTAATAAACTTAATTATGTATTTAAGACATTTAATAATTCAAAACTATCTTTATTATATTGGTGTCCCTCTGATATTTATTTTGTCCTCTGTACATCTAATAAATGCTTGAATTACTACTCTATTTTATTTTATTTTTCCTTTTTTGAGAACCTCCCATTTTTCCACTCCCATTTTTTTTATTCATACCTTGCATGGTTACTGAGATATATTTTATAATCTTAAAGTTCTACATAAATCTGAATTTTCGTTATTAAAGCTAGGCAGTTATCCAACTGCTAATCTCTTGGTTCTCTCCAACAATAACAACAATAACAAAAGGCCAGTCAAAGCGTGACATGGAGAATATGTGTAGAAAGTTGGAAGGGAATTCTACATAACAATCCAATGCTATTAAAATTATATAAAAATAAAATCAGCATTGAAATAAGTACTACATTTCCTGTATAAACATCACTCAGCCCCATCTTCCTATCACTTCCTAGACCTTTAGGAAAACTTTCTAAAGACAAGGCAGAATTATCATTAAAGATGGTACAACCTCTAAAGGTTGCAGTGAGGTAAGGGAACTTAAATCAAATCTAGCTGCCTGTTCTCAACATGTGTACTAAATGCAATTAATACTAATAAGTGAATTTCTTCAAAGAATACATACTCCTGTGAAATTGGTAGAACATCTGAAACCCTTTATCTTCCAAAATCTTATTTTGCTTATTTTCACCTCCTAAGAAGCTAAACATTTCCTTGTGTTTATTCTTCTCACAGTGATTTGACATTTGATTTAAACAAACTTCTTTATAAGTAGCTAAAGATGCAATTGGAACTTTTAAATTTAATTTACAATGACCCTGGGTGAAGGGTGAAGATGAGTAGGAAATCAGCCATTCTTCTCCTGAAGAAAAAAAAAAAAAAGTTTATTTTATATTTGAGGTTCTATTTGACATACTTTTCCCCTCTAACACTTAAAATGATAAACATTTTCTTTTCACTGTCTCTCTTTTTCTGTCTCTCTGATGTTTTTTGGTCTTTGGCTCTGTCTCCCTTTCTCTGTCTCTCTGTCTTTCTCTGTCTCTGTTTTTCTATCTCTCTCTTCCTCCTCTCTCTTTGTTTTTGTCTCCCTCCCTTTCTCTCTTCTCTGTCTCTTTCTCTCTGTGTGTCACTTCCTCCACTTCTATTTCTGTCTCCGGTTGTTTTGTGAGCATTGATTTAGTCTGACTGTTTTCCCTATTCAATAAGTCAGTAAGATGTTTTTCTTACATGAAAAGAAGCAATTAAGGTTTTCCATGTCTTTCTTTTAGAATATCTCATTGCCCTCTGGACCCAATGATGGGTTTAGCAACATTACTACTCTAGTCTCCCTCTATAAAAGAATGTAGGGACATTATACAGCATTTTTCTTCCTGCTAGTTTGCAATGAGAATGTTTGCCAAAGATGAATATAACCCTGAACTTAAGATTGTGAATGAACTGCAGTTTTGCTGACTATGTACAGGCCTCTGCCATACTGCCTCTGGAGAATTTACTTAGGCTGCGTTGATAAGTGAGGAAAGGGCTGATGCAAATGTCGTGGTCTATAAAACATATCTATAGGTTGACAGATTATTTAATTATTTAATTTTCCTCTTTTTTCTCTTTTTTTTAAAACCACTTCTGCAAGGTTGCATGCACAAATATTTCTATCACTTATAAAAAAAATGCAGATGGTCTTATACATCATTGCCCCTCCATAAAACATGAACTTGGAAGTGAACAAATACTCTTTTTAGAGAAGTATCATAGTCAGAATCCTTTGGTATCATGATTCTATTCATGGACTCAAATAAAAGTAGCATTTGAAGGAAATTTTAGACTTCACTTGATTCAACTGCTCATTTTACAAATGAAGAAACCAAGGGCTTGAAGAGGTGAATAATTAGTTCCACATACCTAGTTAGGGACCAGATCAGGGACTAGATAAGAGATTACTTGATTTCTAATCAGGCCTATCATCTTTTCCATAAGACTATGCTCATTCACTTTATGTTCTAGGGTATCAAGGTGATATGCTCACATATTATCTTGTATCCTCAGTACCCTACAAATAAGAACTTTTTCTGGCACTGATGTAATAAGAGGTAATTAGAAAAGGCATTAGAAAACATAGATTCCTCCCTTTCCTGGATATTTATTGTCTGATTGTTTCTACTCTGATGATTGATTGCAGATGTTATCAGGTTAAAAGTATTAAACAAATAAACAAACAAAAAAATACATTATTTCTGACTGAGGGAATTAGTGACAGTTTCCTTAAGTCATTGTGGCAGTATGGAATAGTGGAAAAGATGATGGCTTTAAAGTCAAGAAAATCTTAGTTTAAACACTTCAGTAGTTGTACAAATATGTTTAAATATATTGGATTTTAAATATATTTTAACATGTATAACATATATTAGATTGCCATCTTGGGGGGTGGGAGGAAGGAGGGGAGAATTTGGAACACAAGGCTATGCAAGAATCAATGTTGAAAAATTCTCTGTGCATACATTTTGAAAACAAAAAGCTTAAATCAACCAATCAATCAATAAATAAATACTTCAGTAGACATGTAATGTGTGACCCTTGCTAATTGTCTTAACTTTCTCATGATGTTCCCCTTAGGGGATAGTATAATTTTTCTGCTCATAAACTCTTGAATTAGCCTTTCCTCGTCATGTCTAATATACTATTAACTCGTAAAGCAGACATTTCCACTACTTGCTAGTGTTCAGAAGACACAGCTTAGATGATTAAGGAAAAAAGTCTATATCCTCTAGTAGTCTGAATTTTATCCTCCCAATTTAAGAGGCAAGAATAGGGGTAGGAAGGAGAAAAATGAATAGTGGGCAGTAATCAAAGACCAAGGTCAAAGTTGCTATCCTTCCCTTCCTCCTTCCCTTAATGGGACTTCTCAGGGACTTGAGTGGAAGGCTTCCATACTTCTCAATATATCATTTGATATTTTATATAACCTTTATCCTGAAGGGCCCATTTATGGCACTCTCTTCTTTTTCTTGAAGACTAATTTCTCAATAGACCACATCCATGTGAGGGGCAGACAGAATTGGTGAAAATGAAAGAGAAGAGATCTAGGCTTCCTTCTCAACTTACCTCCAATTTTGCCATGGTTTGAACTCCCAGTCTGGTGGGTGTTTATTGCCTGCACCTAAAACTGAGAAACATAAATGAAACTCCCTGGATTTAAAAAGAGATAGGGAGAAGATAGCCTTCCTCTTTATTCAGCTCATAACACAGGCTTTGAGTGAACTGTGATATTTTCCCTTTGGACATATCAGTAAAGAGCCTGCAGGAACATGGGGGATTCATTGTGTCCAATTTTTGAGATGCAGACTTTTCTAAAAATGTAGTCAATCAAATGAGTCTATACTATCGATGTGGTTGAGATCTCAAGGCACCTCTTTGTTTGATCTACAAGGTATGGTCAGGTTCCTTAGCCTTCTCAACCAATCTGAATAGATTTCCTATTTCATCTAGTAGAAATACCTTTTAAATGATTGATATCTAAGCCTTGTTCCTTGCCTCTCATTGACTGATTCAATGTAACATGCTTCCCTTGATAAAAGCATAGGATGATTGACAAAACTGACAACCATCCATGCGTCTGTTTTTTTTTGGTGTATTTTGTAGGCAAAGGCTCTAGTAAAATATATTTGCTTTGGTTCTAATAATCTTTATTTTTTATGACATTAATAACAAAAGTTAAAAATTGGAATCTTGCAGGATATTTTTCTGCAAGAAATTTATTTTTATTTTTTTTCTCCTCAAAATATTTTGCAGATATTTTTTACATTTAAAATTTTTTTACATGTCTATAAAAAAAGAAAAGAATGGACTGAAAGCAAAAAGAACACAAAACAAAATAAACTTCTCATAAATATTCTTAAACTTTTGTTTTTAAAAAATTATGTATGTTGTAACTTAATCTGAAAACAAAAGCATCCTTTTTCTTTTTGTGTGACCCTTTATAAACCAATCTTTATTTTGTTGTTATTGGTGACTTTTTATATATGTACTGATGTCATTTGCTTAGTTACACTATATATTGGTTCTCTAGTCCTTCCCTCTATATCACTTCCACATTTTTATTATTTTTATGTCACAATAATCTCTTTCTATATATAATACATACATATATACACATATGCATACATACATACAATTCACAAGCTTTAGTACTTGAAGAGAGATTGAGGTAAATTATTCCAAACACTTTGACACTCACATGAGAATAATGAGGCCTAGAAAAGATACAGTTTGTCAAGATAATACAGATAATAAATTACAAAGCCAGTATGCAAGCCCAGGCTTGAATCTCTTACTCTAACTCTACTTTTCTTTTCACTACAACATAGTGCTTCTTTTCACTAAAATAGTGCTTCTCATAGAGAGTGGTGGTGTTGTGCAATTTCCCTGCACACACAAATGATACCATTCTATCCTGTCTTTTCCAGGACATTTCCCCTTCTATCATTCCCACTCTGTAATTTCGCCCCTATTTATTGGTTTCATCTTTGCTACATACAAACTTATTCATATCTTCCCCATTCTCAAAAAACTCATTTTAATAACCATCTCCACTAATTATAGCCCTTTATCTCTCTTCCTTTTCATGGATAAATCCCTTGAGAAGGTCATCTAAAAATGATTATTTTGGTATCTTTTCTTCTCATTCTCTTCTATTGATTTTACTTTTGACTTTGTCTTCAATCAGAATTGCTGTCTCCAAAGTTACCTATTATTCTTTGGCCTTTTCCAAATTCTTATCCTTCTTGATCTATTACAGCATTATTAATAAAACAATGTGAATAATATATCTATAACCTACATTAATTCCATGATGACTATTGCTAATTTATATTTTTATTCAATTGTTTCAATCACATCCAGCACTTTGTGGTCTAATATGGGCCCTTCGTGGCAAAGACAAAGGAGTGATTGCCATTTCCTTTTCCAGCTCATTTTACAGATAAGGAAACTGAGACAAACAGGTTAACAGAGTTGCCCAGGTTGTAAGTGTCTGAGGCCAGATTTTAACTCAGGTTTGAGTCTATCTGATTCCATGTCCAGCATGGACCACTTGCACCACTTAAGTTGGTGCTATTTAATATCTTTGCTATTTCATATATATATAAAATTGTAACTTTTTATTGACAGAACATATGACTGGGTAATTTTTTTTATAACATTATCCCTTGCACTCACTTCTGTTCCGACTTTTCCCTTCCCTCCCTCCGCCCCCTCCCCTAAATGGCAAGCAGTGTTATACATGTTAAATATGTTATCATATATCCTAGATACAATATATGTGTGCAGAACTGAATAGTTCTCTTGTTGCACAGGAAGAATTAGATTCAGAAGGTAAAAATAACCTGGGAAGAAAAACAAAAATGCAAACAGTTTGCACTCATTTCCCAGTGTTCCTTCTCTGTTGCTTTTTTATATACTCTATCATCATTTATCATGGACAATCTCTACTTTCTCAGTTCTCACTCTTCGCTTTTGTTTTTTTTTTCTACAAGTCTGTTCACTCTTCTCAAGTTCCATTACTATATTATCATCCAGTTCACACTTATTATTTGTGTGCCCTAACGTTCTGTTCTAGATCCTCTTCTTTTTTACTTATACTCTTCTTTAATGATCTCATTGGTTCTCCTGGATTTAGTTGTCATCTTTATTTGAATGATCTCTAAATCTATCCAGTCTTAATCTCTCTCCTGAAGTCCAGTTTCATACTTCACATTTTAACTTCATATACCATAAACATTTTAAACTTAACAACACCCCCCACCCCAAACGAGCTCATCTTTCCCTCTAAAACTTCTCCTTTTGATAACTTTTCTATTACTGTTGAGAATACCAATATTCTACAGGTCATCTTGGCTTGAACCAAGGTGTCATCCTTAAATACTCACTTCTCATTCTATCCAATCTATTTCCAACTCATGTATAGTCTATCCTTCATTGTATAAATTTCTTTTCTCTGAGACTAATACCACTCAGGATTAGCCCTTATCGCCTTATTCCAAGACTCTTGCAAAATAGTTTTCTGGTTGTTCTTAAGTCCTTTTTCAGTCTGTCCTCTACTCATCCAACTTAGCGATTGATCAAAAGTGCAGGTTTGATTATTTCACATCCTCACATGACTTAATGGACTCTAACTCTAACTCCTTATTACTTCCAGGAGCAATGTGATAACTGTATTAAAGCATGAATAGTTATCTCTAATTTTAAAATTTCAAATTCCTCTCTAAAAAGTTTGAATAAATTCACAGTTGACTAGTGAACTCATTTTTCTGTTGTTTTTCTGTTTTTTCCTACCAGAATTGAATCTGATCATCTTTTATTATCTTTACCAATTTATAGGAACAAGATGATGTCTCACAGTTTTAATGAAAATTAAGAATTTTATTTAAATTTATTAAAAATTTAATTATTAAAGAATTTGAATTCTTTCCTTTAGAGTTACTGATAAGTTTCAAGAATTTCTGTTCGTATCCTTTGCCTATTTGAAATGGTTCATAAATTTTCATTATTATAAATAATTTGAATATCAGAACCTTGTCAAATATATTCATTGTAATTTATTATATAAAAGAATTTCATTTCCCTATAAACAATTGATCTCTGTTGTCTTTCTTGCTTTATCCTAAGCAATGGTGATTATGTTTTTTTTTTCTTTTGCAAAGTTGTAAAACTAACATTCCATTGGAAAATTTTTAAAATAATTACAAACTCATAGCATAATTTGAAATCTGAAGACATACTTTTTTCTTTTTATCTATTAATTTTTGTTGACATTCTTAATTTGTTTTGCGTTAATTTTGTCATTGCTTTAAATATATGGGACTAAATTTCTATAAAGTTTTCTATTAATATTAAAATCTTTTTAATAAGAAAGGCTAGAATCCATTGTAAAACAGTTAGAACTCTTTGACTATTATATTACTTTGCCTGCTTTCCTACAAGTATACCAGAAATGGATCTTATCATGTTGTACTATCTAAACAATTATGATTACAAATGAATGTTAAAAAGAACAAAAATAAACATTAGTAAAATCAGACTATGTTTATAAAAGTTGCTTTTGATTATTTGATGATATCCCCCCTTGTTTTGAGGGTTTTCTAATTTGCTTGACAGATAGAACAGTGTAAGTGAAAAAAAAAAGTGAACCAGTTCACTTTTAAAGTGAGGTCCAAAGGAAATGATGCCTTATAACTGTTTTCTGCTTTCTTGCTGCTTTCTTCATGGTGTACATGGGTAAAATATAATTTTGAGGGTAGGATAAGATAAAAGTACCCTCGGTTTACCACAAGCCCATGGGATCCTATAAGACAGCTTATAGATTATGGTTATCCTATAAAGCTATTCTTAGCTAAATAAGTCCAAAACTGAATTCATAATCTTTCCCTCTAAACCCTCTCCTTTTTTGAACTCCCTTATGACTTTGGAGGGCACTACTAACCTCCCAATCATATAAGTTCACCACTTAGATATCATTCTCAATTTTTTCATCCCTATTATCCAACCTGTTATTGAGCTGTACCCATTTTATCTTTTATAATCTCCCATATGTATATCTCTTTTACCTCGACAATGTCAGCTGCCTGATGCAGGATCTCATCATTTCATATCTGAACTTCTGGGGTTTTTTCCTTTGTTTTGTTTTGTTTTGTGTTCTTTTTAACCTTGTATCTTTTTTCTCTACTCCTTCTTCTCAACTACCAAAGTGAACTTAATAAAGTTCAGATCACACACACATCACCTTCTTCCATCAGTTCTCTATTGCTTCCAAGATCAACTAGGAAATTCTGTTTAGCATTTGGAGGCCCTCATAACCTGGGCCCTTCCTATATTTTCTGTCTTTTTATATTTTAGTATCCTCTACATACTCCATGACTGAATAACCATGCCTTGCTTTTTGTTTCTGGCACAAGATATATATCTCAACTCTGTGATTTTCCCTAAATGTCCCCATGTCTAGAATTCTCTCCCTTCTAATCTCTGCCATCTCATTTTCTTGGCTTGCTTTGAGTCACAAATAAAATTACACTCACTACAAGATAGCTTTCCCATCCCTCTAATTCCAGTGTCTTTTTTTCTGAGATTATCTCCAGTTTATCTTTTATCATTTTTTTTTTACATAATTGTTTGCATTTTGTGTCTTTGAGTCCATTATAGATTGTGACCTAACAACAGGGATGATTTTTGTCTTTGTTTCTGCAGTGTTTGGCACAGTACATGTTATATACTAAGCACTTAATAATTACTTGTTTATTATTGTTATTGTATTATTATTTATTGAGTTATTGAATACAATATTTAAGGGAATGGCTGACATAAAAAAGTCTGCTTATCTCAGAGAAACTTTCGTCACATTAGATAAATTCTTCTTCTTGTCTTATCTTCTTATCATGGACAGAATTTTATCAATTTATTCCATCAATTGTAAAGCATTTTATTTTGAATCAATGAACATTTAATACCTGCTTGCTAGGTGGCTAGCACTATATAACATATGAGTAGACATTATTATTACTTTAGAGATTTAATATGCCTTACATTTCAAAGTACTTTTTCTCTTACCAGCTCTGTCACATAAGAGATGCAAATTTTATAACTCAAAATTTTATTGGATACTTCATTTCATCAATGTGATTAATTTTTTTTCCATTAGTGGATATTGTGAATAAATTAACATCTTTTAAAAAATCATTGTGATTAATGAGCCTTCCCTCCCATAAATCCTTCACAGAAAGTCCCAAATTCTAGTGGCTTTCTTCTGTGTCATTTATATGTTAGGAATGCTTGACATTTGTACTTTAAACGTATTATTTATATTTTAAATATGAAAAAACTAAAGATTGCAGATGTTAACTCTCTTATCCATTGAGTAATCAACAACAAAACAAAAAACCGTCTTTATTATCATATTGTGAGAGGGTGACAAAATACAGTGGATAGAGAGCTAGCTTTTTTGCAGTCAGGAAAGCTTGAGGTTGAGTTTGCTACTGAAGCATGCTGGCTATATGATCTATCATGTGTAAGTTATTTAACTTCTTATTGAGCAAGGTAAATCTCTAAAAGTGAAAGTGATAGACAAGTTGGCATTAGTGGAAAGAATTTTCAGATTAGGAATTAAAATACTGATGAAAACATTGGTTTGAATTCTCCTTCCACTGAAAAACAAACAAAAAAAAGTATTAGAAGCCAAGCACACAGTATTAAAGTTCATTATTTGCCTGAAAGTTTTATGTACTTTGCTTTTCATTTCCTCAATTTGCTTATTAGTAAAAGAAATAAATTAATATACAATTAATGTAACTCAAATAATGTATAATGATTAATTTTAATTTAAAGGCTGAAACATTTTTACTTTATTGTTGTGCTAAGTTGCTAGTCCAGTCTCATATTTTGAAAACTCAAAAACGTGATTAGTTATCTTCCATTTCCTACTCTTTATTCTATAAGTGATTATGAATATATTTTCTATGAACAAAACAATTACAACAAAATTGTAACAAAACATTACAAGTTTTTTATATGTGTTTTTTTAGCCTTCCCACTTTAAATATCCTTATCTATCAACTTGATTTTATTCAATGGACTATTAAACAAAGCTGTTTCTTTTGGAAGTTAGCTCAAGAGTTTAGTTTCAAAGGGAATTTGAATGTGTCCTTTTATCCACATTTATTATACATAACATACTATTTTGAGTTTGGAAAAATTGAAATAGCAATTCATTTTGCAGGTGCAAGTTCTAATAACTTGTGGTTCTTTGATATCAAATAATAAACATCACAATATTAATTAAAAATAAATTCAGTTACTTATCCTAATTTTAAATAATACTTTCAGAATGCATTTTATGCACTTTCCTTTCTTTACTTATATCTAAAATTAAACTATAAAGAAAAGCAGACTTGGCTTCTCTTTGGATGGTTTTGGAAGGACCCATGAGAACATAGTTACCGCTTCTATGGTAGTTGTGGTAATATAGGCTTTGGGGGCACATAGTAATGTGCTCTTATGAGTTGGTGCTGCTGGCTGCAAGGAGAGAGAGAAAGGCATCATTCCAGATTCACATCTTTAAACTTGTAAAGCCCATGGTATTGTTTTTCTGTTGACCTTAAACAAAAAGTTTTTTTTTTTTTTTATTTCTTCAGCCAAAAGTATATACTAAATTCATTGAGCAGAGTTTAAAGTGAAGGTTAAATAAGATTTTATCTTTGGTTACAGGCCTAATGTAAAGCTCATGGACAGATGCTTTCCATAATATTTGACATGATTTTTTTCATTGAGTTTATATTGAAGAAATTTATAGCCCAATTATTATTTATTTAGGCATCAGGGTATTCATGGAAGCAAATGAAAAAGGCTTACAAATCCTTATAAGGATAATGAATTAAGTGCTGTGATTTTTTTTCCTTCAAATATGAAAAAGAAAAACTCAACAACCCTGAATTATTAAACCCATAATTATGTCATGATTTTCTTTTTAAGCACTACTCCTATGGTTTTATTTTAATTTTAAAAAATAGGAATGACATCTGTGGGCTTTCTATTTTTTTGGAAACAATAATTATTACCTCTGGGATGGGTAAGATAAGGATCTTTATTTAATTGATCTTGAAATGACTGACTTGATCTTGTTTCTACTATTTGGAAGAGAACTTGGACAAGATGAATTTGTAGTTCCCTTCCAGTCCTACGATCTAGCACCTACCAATGTCTGTTTCTTTCCCTTTAAGCTATTCCCAATTTAAAATTTACATTCACTTTTCATTTGAAAATATTGCCTGTCTTATGACTAGAGATCAAATCTTAGCTATTGCCTTGAGGAGGGAAAATAATGAGCAAATACATGAATTAGAGTTTTGTTTACATTCATGTGTAGAGTACTTTTTAGTCATTTGAGATTGTAAGACTTTATTATTGCACCTAGTGCATAAAAGATTTATTTCTTTATAGTGAAATTAAAAATTTATTAAAAATAAATATGGAAAATCCAGGCACATTTTCTTGTCTTTATGGTATTTTAAACAGCTTACTGAAGGTAAAACAACTTCTATAAGTATACACAATGAATGAATATTATCTTAGTAAATTTAAAGTAAACATTAAAAATAAAACAAAACAAAACAAAACTCATTTAAGAATGGAATGGGCTAGTTCTAGTTCTAAAAGTAGTGACCTTTTTCCTAACTAAATATTTTTTGAGCAAGATCTGGCTTATGTTATACAAGAGATGCTTTTTATAGGTTGGATTAAATGTATTCTGAAGTCTTTTCCAAAATTGAAATTTCCTGATATTTTAAAATACATGGTTAATATTGGCAATGTTTGTGTAAAACAAAACCCATATTCTCAAATTTGCTTTTCTTTTTTACCTATCTATATGTTATTGATATCAAAATGTACAATGTTGAGATAAAACATTTACTTCAATAGCCAGGGAAGAAGTGGGTTCTAATATTACATTCCTAAGAGACATCCAATGTTGGGTAGGTTTCTCTGTATAAGTATTTCAAAGGAATATGTAATATTGTGAAAGAAAAACCTTTGTTTCTAACATGGCAGAGAAGATACATGATTTTATATAAAAAAGAATTACTGATCTCATTCAACAATTACATAGTTTTTCTATTTCCCTTTTCATTTATTTCTAAAGTTTTTCCTATGTATATCCTTGTCTAGAACTTTAACAAGAAGTATCTTTTTGCTGAATGAAAGAATGAATCCTCTTCAACCTGGATTCCACTACAACCCATTTAAAAACATTTCCATCCTCTGGAATGTTCTCATATTTTACCTTTTCCTTCCTCACTGCTTCCATCTTCTTGCAGTCTCTAAGACCTGTTTTCCTCCTGACGATAGGTCTTGGCCACCCTTTGCAACAATGGTTGCATTCACTCATACCAAACTCCATCTTCTGTCACTGGTCCAAAAAGTTAGAAGGCCCCTTACTCTCCACTGCCACTTCCAGGGTCTCACTTTACCACTGTCACTCAGTAACCTTTCTTTGTTTAAGATTTGTTCAGTCCAAATCTACCACCCAATCAAGATTCTGGTAGCTGGAAGTGCTGACCTCCAGAACATTCTCTCTTTCTAAATTAGTTGAGTTGTTTGTCTCATTTCCTTTCTCTTCTCTCCAGTGCCTGCCTTCATACTAGGGGACTTCCAAATGCATATTAATACTTTCCCCAAAACACATTTCATTTATTTATTTTTTACTAAGCCTTTTTATTTTCAAAACATATGCATAGACAATTTTTAACATTTACCCTTGCAAAACCTTGTGTTTCAAATTTTTCCCCTCCCTCCCCCCAGCTCTTAGATGGCAAGTGATCCAATATATGTTAAACATGTACAATTCTTCTATACATATTTCCACAAATATCATATTACACAAGAAAAGTCACATCAAAAGGAAAAAGAAGAGAAAGAAAACAAAATACAGCAATCAACAATAAAAAAGTGAAAATAATATATTGTGTTCCCACAGTCCTCTCTCTGGGTGTGGATAGTTCTCTTTATCACAAAAGCATGGATCATCTCATTTTTGAAAAGATCCACATCCTTCAAAATTAATTATTGTATAATGTTGTTGTTTCTGTGTATAATGATCTGGTTCTGCTCATTTCACTTAGCATCAATTCATGTAAGTCTCTCCAGGCTTCTCTGAAATCATCCTGCTGATGATTTCTTATAGAATAGTAATATTTCATAGCACTCATTCAACCATTCTCCAACTGATGGGTATCCACTTAGTTTCCAGTTCCTTGTCATAACAAAAAAGGCTGCCACAAACATTTTTGCACATGTGGGTCTTTTTCTATTCTTTTTTATGATTTCTTTGGGATACAGGCTCAGTAAAGACACTGCTGGATCAAAGGGTATGCACAGCTTGATAATCCTTTGGGCATAGTTTCAAACTGTTCTCCAGCATGGTTGGATCAGTTCACAACTCCACCAACAATGTATTAATGTCCCAATTTTCCCACATCCCCTTCTATATGCATCATTATCATTTTCCTATCATCTTAGTCAATCTGAGAGTTATGTAATGGTACCTCACCGTTGTCGTAACTTATATTTCTCTGATCAATAACAATTCAGCATATTTAAAAGTATATTTTAAAAGTAAATAGTTGTTTAAGAGCAAAATTGTAGAAGGGATTATTCCAGAAGGATGTGGAGAAAGCAAGAAGAGCTAAGTTAGTGAGTTTAAGTACAGTTCTTCACAGAATTTTAGAATAGGTTATTCCAGAAGAAGTAGGGAATGCCAGTCTAATTAAGAAAATTTACTTAGTCTTTGTATTATTACATTAAATTATTAAATTATAGTCTGTTTAGATTAAAAAGAGGACTTTCAGCTTCAGAAAAAGTTTTTATTTTTTTAATAATTATAACTTTTTATTGACAGAACCCATGCCTGGGTAATTTTTTACAACATTATCCCTTGCACTCACTTCTGTTCTAATTTTTCCCCTTCCTCCCTCCACCCCCTCCCCCAGATGGCAAGCAGTCCTATACATGTTGAATATGTTTCAGTATATCCTAGATACAAAGTATGTGTGCAGAACTGAACAGTTCTCTTCTTGCACAGGAATAATTGGATTCAGAAGGTAAAAATAACCTGGAAAGAAAAACGAAACTGCAAACAGTTTACGTTCATTTCCCAGTGTTCTTTCTTTGGGTGTAGCTGCTTCTGTCCATCATTGATCAATTGAAACTGAGTTAGATCTTCTCTTTGTCAAAGAAATCCACTTCCATCAGAATACACCCTCACACAGTTTCCTTGTTGAAGTATATTGTGATCTCTTGGTTCTGCTCATTTCACTTAGTATCAGTTCATGTAAGTCTCTCCAACCCTCTCTGTATTCATCCTGCTGGTCATTTCTTACAGAACAATAATATTCCATAACATTCATATACCACAATTTACCCAACCATTCTCCAATTGATGGCCATCCACTCATTTTCCAGTTTCTAGCCACTACAAACAGGGCTGCCACAAACATTTTGGCGCATACAGGTCCCTTTCCCTTCTTTAGTATCTCCTTGGGGTATAAGCCCAGTAGTAACACTGCTGGATCAAAGGGTATGCACAGTTTGATAACTCTTTGGGCATAATTCCAGATTGCTCTCCAGAATGGTTGGATTCATTCACAACTCCACCAATAAGGCATCAGTGTACCAGTTTTCCCGCATCCCCTCCAGCATTCATCATTATTTTTTCCTGTCATTTTAGCCAATCTGACAGGTGGGTAGTGGTATCTCTTAATTTGTCTTAATTTGCATTTCTCTGATCAATAGTGATTTGGAACATTGAAAGAATTTTTCCTATTAAGTATTGACCAGCAATACTACATCCTCCTGGACAAAATCTGTTTCCTTTTTTGAGAAAATTATTAGACTAAGCAAACCAGGGGAATGTTGTAGACTTCAGCAGTAGAAGCAGCAGCAACAACATTATAGCTAGTATTTATATGGTGCTTTAAGATTTAAAAAGCACAATAATTCCCATGAAGTAGGTACTAGTTTTCCCCTATTTTACAAATAATAATAATAAACATTTTTATAGTTGTAACTATGTGTCAGGAATTGTGTTTATAGCTTTATAATTATCTCAGGTAATTCTCACATTAATCCTGAGAGGGAGATGCTATTATTATTATTCCCATTTTTCAAATGGGAAACTGAGGTAAACAGAAGTCAAGTGACTCCCCAAGAATCAACCAACCATTAAATATCTGAAGCAAGTTTTCACTTAGTTATTCCTGATTTCCAAGTCTAACTGTTAACCCTCCACAACCTGATTCACATAAAAACATTTTCAGCAAAGAAACACAATATTTTTCGACTATTATGAACAAGAAGAAGAGATATGTATAAAATGGTAATGCAGTGCATATATATATGTATATATATATATATATATATGACTTACATGTAATAGGTACATGTTTAATATTTGTTTAATTGAATTGAAATTTACATTGAACTGGTTTGTTAGTTACTAATTATGTCAGTGGTGTTAAAACAATAATATTAGGCCTGAGCCTGGAAGGGAAAAGTTAAGCATAATAAAAAGGGCTTTTTTGATTTTATTTATTTTTAGTTATACTGTAGAAACGAGGAAATTCAGAAAACAAAGGAAAATAAAGAAGTATCTTACTCTCTCACTTTCATCAGTTATCAGGTCTTTTTTCTGCTCTTTTTTCCCTTTCTCATGTTTTTTTCATTTTTGCTCTGATTTCCTTTCTCAACATGTTTCATAAAGCAATATGTATTTAATTAATTAATTAATTGTTTTTTAATATTTTATTTATTTACTTGTTTGTTTTTTGCTGAGGTAATTGGGGCTAAGTGTCTTACCCAGTGTCCCACAGCTAGGAAGTGTTTCTGAGGCCAGATTTAAACTCGGGTCCTCCTGACTTCAGGGCTGGTGCTCTATGCGCTGCATCACCTAGATGCCCCAGTATTATGTATTAAAAATAAATAAATTTTGAAAAAGTCTAGAGTTAAGCTCCATTACCAATAGAAAAATAAGAATAATAATAGTTCAGGATTTTTAGGGGTAGAGCCACAACGGCAGAGTAGAGGGAGAGCTAAGGTTGTTCAACATTAACTTCCACATGCCAGAGGATATAATTGAGAATTGATTTTGTTTGGATGATCTAAAAAAAAATGAAGGAATGATAAAGAAAGATGCATTGGGAGAAAGGGAAAGGTAGAGAAAGACAAGGAGAAATTATCTCACATAAAAGAGGTTAATAAGTAAAAGCTTTTACAGTAGAGAGGAAAATGTACATGTGTGCCTATTTGTGTTTGTGTTGTGAGTGAAGGGCAATATTTGAAGCTCACTTAGTTGAAACAATGAACACCTATAAAAAAGTTGCAACATAAAAACAAGCCTACACAAATCACCAGCATTTCAATATATTACCAAAAATAAAAACCAGCTGTAAGAGAAAGAGAAGTTGTATTAAAAATAACTAACATCATAAAAACTTGGGAGTCTACTAGACAAGACAAGACAGTGCAATTACAAAATACTTTCCCCACAAATACAGATCTAAACAATTAGATAAATATGAAACAGTCATGGAAATACCAAACCAAAATCGACAATTCTACCTCAATTAATTTCTTTACTTATCATTATGCCAATAAAGCTATTAATTCTCTTTTATAGAGCTAGAAAAAATCATAATATTTATCTGAAAGAACACAACATAAAAAATGTCAAGGGAATTTTAAAAAGATGTGAAGAAAGATGATCTAGATAACAGATTTTTGGACTATATTACAAAATGGTAGTTATCAAAAGAATCTGGTATTAACTAAGAAATAGAGTGGTAGACCAGTGCAATAGTTTAGATATATAATACATAATGATAAATGACCACAGTAATGTGATGTTTGGTAAACCCAAATATCCAGGATTTGGGGGCAAGAAATCACCATTTGACAGAAGTTATTGGGGAAAATGCAGAGCAGTTGGACAGAAACTGAACGTGGTATTTCACACTGTATACTAAAATAAAGTAAAAAAGGTAACCGATTTTGAAATAAAGAAGGATATCAGAAGCAGATTTGAGTGTCATGGAAATTTTTATCTATAATATCTATTGTAAGGATTATTGATTGCTCCTAGGATGAAAAATACTATCTACCTGCAAAGAACTAATGAACTCCAAGTGCAGATTGAAACAGACATTTTTTCACTTTTTTCTTTCTTCTTGTTTTTCTTTTAACATAGTAGATATGAAAATATATTTCATATGACTCCACATAAACAATATATTGTATGCCTTCTCGATGTTTGATGGAGGGTTTGGATGGAAGCAAATAATTTTGGAACTCAAAATTTTACAAATCTTTATTATTTTTTTTAATGAGGTAATGAAAATACATTTAGTAAATGTTTCTTATCCACTAAACACAGTGATAAATAATGGGGATTCAGACATATAAAGCAAGGCAGCTCCTGCTCTCAAGAAGCTCACATGGAAATATACAATAGAGTTAAGCAGAAGTGGGGGATGGAACAGTCCAGACATCTTAAAAATGTAGTGGCAGAATCTATGGCAAGGCTCAACAGCCTTTTCAAATAAAAGAGGAAATAGTTCTACTGTACTTTGCTCTGTTTAGATCATATCTGCGGCATTGTTTTCAGTTCCAAATAGTATCTCTTTAGGAAAGAATACTGTCTAACTGGAGTGCATCCAGAGAAACCAGTGTGGTTAGCGCAATGTAGACAAAGAACTGACTGAAGGAACTGGGAATGTCTTAGCTAAAAAGAAAGCTATCATGTAAAAGAGATAAGGGGTGCTTGAATTTGCCCTAGGGGACTTAATAAGAATTAATGTTCAGAAGCTATTAAGAAGCTGTACATATACAAATATAAGAAAAAAAAAAAAAAAACTTGCTAAGGATTGGAGCAACCCAAAAGTAAAATGGGAGCTGGGTGTGGTGACACATGCCTATAATCTCTGCTACTAGGGAGGCTGAGATCTTTTGAGTTTTTGACCTGCAATAGTTCTAAATTTAAATCTGATCACTGAGTTCCATACAAGTGTTGTGGTGGTGGGAAAGATAGGCTATTTAAGACAAGGCAAAGTAGCCCAAGTTGGAAACAGGGCAAGTCAAAGCTCCTTATGTTCAGGACGAGTAGGATTTGGTTTTGTGGGAAGCTGATAAAATCTTAGCCTGGGAGAAAAATGTACATCTCATCAATGATCTTCCAACTCAGTGGTCTTCCCCATGAGATAAGTAGCACATTTTCCTTTAGGACAGGTATTCAAGCAGACAATGGATGAATAATAGAGAATTTGTGGAATTTATTGTTTTTTGTGCATACTTTTCTGTAGCAAAGTTTTGGTGTTCTTTCCAACTCAAAAAGTCTATGTTTCTGTCTGAATATCAATATCCTTTTTTTTCCTTAGGGATTATTCTTTCTGCATCTAGCATCCTGCATTTGAAATAGTCAGTATATAGTAAAAACTGAATGAACCATTCAACAAATGAATGAATATATATCATAAGACAAACTTTTGCTTACTCAATTGCTTTTCTCTTATTCCATACTAGAATAATCAAAGGCACATTAGTTCTGTAAAAACTCCATTGACCTAATTAGGGATGTAATGCTGGAGAAACTGAGGCAAGATAGAGATTAGAGAGTATTTAATAATTTATTAAATGGGAGATATTTACTGGGACCAAATGGATTCATGGTTTGGTCCTAGGGCTGAATGAGAATCCAGCAAACAATGAAAGTTCTCAATGACCTATATACACATGGCTCAGACTCGGGGAGTAGACTGAGGCAAGGGCAGAGTCAGGGTTCTGAGAGCAGGAACAGGATTCTGACAGGGTGGGGGAGCCTCTGGAGAGGGACGACATAATAGAAGGTGACACCCTGGACATGGGGAGAGGCATCTTGATAAGAAGGTATCTGACATTCCAATAACTTGGGATGGGAGAAGTATTCTGATATTCTAAAAAACAAGATCTTTTATCCTTATCAAATATTCTGATAAAGAGGGAGAGAAGGTTTTGCAGCACTGAGAAGCAGAAAAACTGAGTCAGGATAATTGGAGAAACTGAATCAGGACAATAAAAGAGAACTGTGGCATGATAGGGACCTTTCCTTTCCTTTCACTACAAATCTGAAATCTGAAAATTTGAAAATCCGAATCTGAAATTCTTATCATATAAACTAGGCTTGGGCATTCCAGGCTTCAAAATTGAATTTCTTCTTTTCCTTCATTATTAATGGTCCTGACCTAACTGAAAATATTGTATTTTTGACTACCCATATTAACTGTAAAATACTCGAAGGGAAAGCTTTTGAAAACCCATTCTTCATTCTTTCCTACTAACTCACTTCTCTTATGTTTAATGTTATATATTCATTTTCTTCTTCTGTGTCCTCTTTCTCTGTTATTTCTTGCATAATTAATTGTATATGGCCATGAAGTGGAAATTATGAAGGGGAAAAACAGACAGATAAATGATAGATAGATAGATAAATAGATCTAGATACATAAGACAGAGATACATATGTTCTCACACATTTATTCATATATGTATCAATAGAGATACATATACGTATGCTTTTAATAGTAAGCTTTTTAATATGTATGCTTTTAATAGAAGGTGCAATTAGAAAAGCTGGGACTAGAACTCAAATGGGATTTGTCCTCTGAGTACTAATTTTAATTTTCAAAGAATAATTTTCTTTATGACTATGGATCTCCTTTTCAAATTGGTTAACTTCTATTCATAATCTTTTTTGCTTTTATTACATGATTTCTTTTTGTTTTTCATTTGATTTTTAATTTTTTTTTGAGTTTATCCAAAATTCTTTCTGGGTATATAGCCATTTAATGTTACTCTTTGGAGTAGGAACAGCTTTTAAAAAATGTCAATGTCCTCTTTTGAAGATGAGCCTCATCTTCTATATTCCCACAGTAAATTTCCATTGTTGGGTTCTTTCTTCTTTGCCTGCTCATTTTTTATAATAAGCAATCTAAACATTCAGATTTTTCAATGTTGATTAATGTTTCCAAAGCACTCTCCTTACACTACAAAAAGTTGAGTTAATATGCCTTTGTTTCTCTCCAATTGTGCAAAAGAACACAGAATCTATAGTATAGAGATATGACACTTTTAAAGACAGATAACCCTTTAAGACTATAAGGTCTTACTCTATAATCACTCTTATCGAAAAATTTCCTATTTTACATTGAATTATTTGATTCACTTGGACATATTTCTTATTTCAAGGTGAAATGATGATTTTGAAATAGAAGCTACTGCTTTTAATAAAAAAGAAAAGATGTATAATCATCTCTTGGCATTTTTTATAATTTGCTAAGATGTTCAATTTTAAAGGCCACAAAATCTCATGAGGCTATTTGTTTATTTTATATTTGTAATACTTTCTACTATTTCACTGTTTTCAGGGTTGTGGGACAGAGTTTATGCAGAGGATACTTTTCAAAATTGACTTCAAGCATCGTGAGTCATGTACCAATTTTAATACTAACTTCCAATGGCTGAATGTTTAGAAGCACAGAAAGAAAAAAAAAAAAGTGAAAAATTCTCATTCCTTTATGAACACAATAGAAAACATCAATAGAAAGTAGACAGTGAGTTTTTCCAATGGAGTTCAACCACAAAATTACTGTTTACCTAAAAGAATAAAAATATATTTGGATCTCATTTATTCTTTTTCCCTTTTTTATATTTAAACAAAATTCATTATACTATTACATTAAAAGTCAACCACCTAAGGATGTTGTGTGTGTGTGTGTGTGTGTGTGTGTGTGTGTGTGCAAACAAAATAAATACACTTTTTAACTGTACAGGAACATAATAAAGAAAATTATAGATAATAAAGGATCTTTATGTAAAACCACATTATTTTGAAAAGCAAAAAAAAAACCCACTGATTTTTCTTACTAAAGTTTTTTATTTTCAAAACATATAATTTTTAACATTCACCCTTGCAAAACCTGTGTTCCATTTTTTTTCTTCCTCCCTTCTCCCCACCCCTTCCAATATATGTTAATCATGTGTGATTCTTCTATACGTATTTTCACAATTATCATGCTGCATAAAAATATTAGATCAAAAAGGGAAAAAAAAAGAAAATACAAACTACAACAAAAAAACAGAGAATGTTGTGTTGTGACCACATTCTGTCCCCAAAATCCTCTCTCTGGGTGCAGACTGTACTCTTCATCACAAGACCATTAGAACTGGCCTGAATCACCTCATTATTGAAAAGAGCCATGTTGGTCAGAATTGATCATTATATAATCTTGCTGATGCTGTGTATAATGTTCTCCTGCTTCCACTCACTTCACTCAGTATTAGTTCATGTAAGTCTCTCCTGGCTTCTCTGAAATCATCCTACTAATCATTTATTATAGAACAACAATATTCTATAACATTCAGCCACTCTCCAAATGATAGGCATCCACTTAGTTTCCAAATCCTTACCACTACAAAAAGGGTAACTACAAACATTTTTGCACATGGGGATGCTTTTTGCTTTTTTATGATCTCTTTGGGATACAGGATACTGTTGGATCAAAGTACATGCATAGTTTGATAGCCCTTTGGACATAATTCCTTATTGCTCTTCAGAATGGTTGTATCAGTTTACAACTGCACCAACAATGTATTGTGTCCCAGTTTTCCCACATCCCCTCCAATATTCATCATTATCATTTCTTGTCATCTTAAGCCAATCTGAGAAGTGAGTGGTAGTATCCCAGAGTAGTCTTGATTTTTCTGATCAATAGTGATTTTCTGATCAGTAGTGACCAGAAATGGTTTTAATTTCATCTGTAAATTGTCTCTTCATATGCTTTGACCATTTATCCACTGGAGAATGGCTTGTATTCTTATAAATTTGAGTCAATTTTCTATAGATGTTAGAAATGAGACCTTTATCAGACTTTTGGGATCAAATTTTTTTTTTTTTTGTACTTTACTGATTCCCTTTTAATTTTATCTGCATTAATTTTGATGGTACAAAAACTTTTAAACTTAATATAATCAAAATTATCCATTTTGTATTCCATAAAGTACTCTAGCTCTTCTTTCATCACACATTCCTTCCTTCTTCACAGATCTAAGTGGTAGACTATCCTTTGTTCTTCTGATTTGCTATAGTATCATTCTTTATGTTTAAATCATAAAATCTTTTTGATCTTATTTTGGTAAAGGGTGTGAAGTATGGTTCAATACCTAGCTTCTGGCTAATTTCCAATTTTCTCAGCAATTTTTGTCAAGTAGTTCTTATTACAGAATCTGGTGTCTATAGGTTTATCTAACACTAGTTATCATAGTCATTGAATATTATGTCTTGTGAACCTAACCTGTTTCACTGATCAACTACTTTGTTTCTTAGTCAATAGCAAATGGTTTTGATGACCACTGAAAAGCACTGACTCTTTAGAAAGATTTATGGAAAATACTTTGTTAGATTAGGATCCACACTTTTTTTGATTATCTACCATTAGAATTCTGCCTATCAAGACCATTCTAGGGAGCAAGTTCTTCAAAAATTCCTGTCCTGTTCTACTTAACTAATCCCTGTCTCATTTTCTGCTCAAATATCTTATTCTTGATGTTTAATTGCCCCATCAAATGTCTATCTAACTATTTACTTTTACTAGAAGGGATTACTTACCTGTTAATTATCTGAGCTCTTAGATTAGAGTTCAGTTTTGGAGCATTCGTTCTTGTGTTAAGGTTCTTTTTTTGGTCACAACTTTCAGGTAGTGCAATTATTCTTATGTTTTCTCTTCTTGATCTGTTCTCTAAATCTGTTGCTTTTCTTATAACATATTTCATATTCTCATTAATGTTTTTTCATTCTTTATTTTTGTTTTGTTATTTCTTGGTCTCTTATAATTTCACTGGATTCCCCTTGTCCAATTCTAATTTTTAAAGAATATTTTCCTTCTTTAAGACTATGGATCTCCTTTTCTAATTGGTTAATTTTCTTTTCTTGTTTTTCTCGCATAATTTTTTTCTTTAGTTTTTCATTAAAGTATTTCACTTATTTTTAAAGTTTTCTTTTTCTTTTAGAATTTCTCTACAAATTCTTTCTGTATAGATTGTCATTTAATGTTATTCTTTGGGATAAGAGAAACTTTTTAAAATTTTCAGTGTCTTTTTCTGAAGCTGAACCTTGTTTTCTCTACTCCCATAGTAAGTTTCCATGCTTAGATTCTTTCTTCTTTGCTCATTAAAAAAAATAAATAAATAAAAAAAGAAAGAAAGAATAATATTAAGGTAAGCACCTCTAATTATGGAGTGGGGGGATGATGTCTCTAGCTTACTTTAGCTCTCCTCTCTGACCAAGAACCCCAAACCAAGAGCTCCCCGCTTCCTGCAAGTGCTTTTAGCAACATCCCTATCCCCTTTGCTCTGCCCTCACTGGATGCTGACTCCTTCTCAACCAGGGTTTCATTACAGCAGCTCAGCTGGGCTTGGCATTCCTAATTAGCCTGAGGTCTTCATAGTGTTTCAGTACTAGACCCCTGACTCACTACATTGAACAGAAGGTGAAAGTTTCTGTTATTCAGACTTAGGCTCCAGCCAGACCAGCTTGCCCCAGGGGTCCCTACTTGCTGTTTCAGCAGAGCTAGCCTGGAGGTGTTAGTACTTTATACAAGTTAAAGCTCACTCCTGGGTCTTTCAATCTTATCTAGTTGTCTGAGGAGGACTCCTTAAGTGTCCCAAGTCTTATCTGTTTTTCACTGGTCTATGTTTGCCCCAAGGTACAATTTCATTTTGTTTGTGGGAGAAATCTGGAGAGTTTAGATAGAATTTTCTGACCTACATTGCCATCTTTCTTGAATTCACTCCCTGGAAAATTCATTCTTGATATCAGCATTTTTTTTTTTTTAAACAACATAGTCCTCTGTTCTAATAGCATTTGTTTCACCTTGCTTTGTACTGCAGTTAGCTTTGAACAAATTCTATTTATTTCCTCACTTAATTTTCAAACCACTTGAAGGTAGGGACAGACACATAATAACTTCATTTCTCCCATAGTGTCTCTTTCCCTACCTCCCTCCCTTCCCCCACCCCCCACAGTCCAATAAACATTGCAGGTGCTTGATAAATGTCCCAAGTATTTTCATGGAAGTATGACAATGAAGCTTTAAATTTGGCATAATTGACTACACTCCATTTAACCTGCCCCACCCTGGTTAATTTAACCCTATGAGTGAAAATTCTGGAGAACTGATTACAAGCAATTTCTCTACAAATGGATGTCCCATCCATACTCTAAGTACGAATGCCTCTGGGCATCTAACATCCAGAATTCACCCTGCAACAGGTAGTTTCATGTAAGATTTGTAATGCTAAAACCTTATACTTTTAATCTTATAGAGATAAGATTATTTGTACCTGCCTTACACAAAATGCAGCTGCACATGAGTTATGCTAAAAGTAATTAAGCATCATCATAACAAGAACTAGCATAGTTATGACAGTTTTAAAAATAATGAATTTTTTTGGGGAAAAAAAAAACACAACCAAATTCCCCCTTCTCTTTCATAATACCAGTAAAGTTGAGTAGGGAGAAAATTTCCCTTAGTAAACTTTATTTAAAAAGAAATAGCTCACCTGGAGCTGGCAGTCAGTCACTCAGTAAACAAGGATTTATTAAGTGATTATTATGTGCTAGTCATGGTGCTAAATACTGGGAATTATGAGAGGCAAAAAACTTATGGGTTCTGCTCTCAAAGAGTTCCAGGTTTGAAATAGATTCCTAAGTAACTATTTGCTTAAGGGGATGATCTGATCTGGTCCAAAAACCAGATCTGCACATTTTGGAGAATACTCAAATATTTATGAACTAACCTAGGCTGTATTTCCAAAAAGGTCTGTGTGGTCATTCTCACTTTTGTACATTGGGATTTTAATTTATAAGATTATCTAATCAACTTTTATATTTACCTAAATGTTCAAGGTTCATAGGGCTATATTAGAAATAGTATTGATAAAGCAACTGCTCTCCTTTGAAATGGAAAATTAATAAATGTGATGTTGTATGATCTGTGTTAAGTGATGAAAGTCTGTGTTCTGATTGACTTAGAATAATAGAATATAAGGCTGGGAGAGATCATGCAATTTAACCCCTAATTTATATAGAAGAGGATATCAAACTTCAGGGAGATAAAGTTGCTTGCCCTAAATTCATGAGATATGAACAGGGATATGCTGGCCCACTAGATCTGAATGTCAAAATTTTCAGTGAACATTTATACTTCAGAAGAAAATGATAAAAAAAAGTTAATAATACAAATGAGAATTAAAAGTATATTTTGCATTCATTTTTCCCTTTTAGAACCAAGCATTCAACATTTACCAGCAGAACCTTTATTTTAAAGGAAAACATCCTCAAAGTTACTCTTGTGAATCCGTCTTCTATATTTGTCCCATAACAATTGAAGAATTAGTTTGGACTACTTAAGTCCATATTTTTGAAAAGAAAATTCTCCTGTTTCTATCAAATTATGAATTGACAAATGTTGAGAATTTTTATAGCCTAACAAAGCCTCTGTCTTCCTTACATAGATTTATCATGATTTCAGTTTCTACAGACCTTTATATACATCTGCAGATCTTTCCCAGAGCTAGAGATTTTATGGCTGTGTATGTATGCTCTCAAGACTTATCCACATAAATGTGGTTTTCCATTCTAACAAATTTTAAATACCTCTTTCAGAAGGACAGCTAGATGGCTAAGTGGATGGAGCACTGGCCCTAGAGTCAGGAGGAATTAGGTTCAAAATCTAGTCTCAGACATTTAACACTTCCTAGCTGTGTGACCCTGGACAAGTTACTTAATCCCAATTGCCTCAGCAAAATGAATACCTACTTCTTCAGAAAGCTTCCCCAAATAACTTTTGTATCCTTTCCTTCTAGTTTCTTTTTTACCCAAACAAGTGAGAATACAGTTCAACAAGGTGAGTTGCTATACTCTGCTTACTTACCTAGGCCGTAATGTAGGTTATGAGGTATAGTGAAGTTCTCTCAGTCTTTCCTTGGCCTGGAGCTAAAATTACTTGAGCTAAAACTAGAGTCTTCAAAGGATATTGACTACATGTATTGAGAGAATGGGCATTTAATTCACTGAAATGAACTTCATTCTTTCCAACCAAAGGATCGTCCAAAAGACTCTCCTAATTTCAACAATCCCTAAAAGCTTTTTTTTAAAGAATATTTTCTCCACATCAAAAATGACAATTTCTGTACTAGATTTAATTTTCCTTTCCCATAGCCTTTTAGAAATTCTTGCTTAGCCACATTTGTACACTTGACTGTCATGCAAACTATGTTTTGATGATTCTATGATGTCATTAATGTAAGCACTTCTACCTATATAGAGCCAATCCATGTCCTTTTAGCAACCCAACATGTTCTTTCTTAAATTCTAGAAAACTCTAAAAGCCCTAAAATTATTCATCCAGTCTCCCATTAAAGATGTTGCTATTGTAGGAACCTTCAAGATGTCCTATTCTGTAAACTTCACACATGTATCCAATTTCATGCTTCATCATATATTTTTGGCAAGCTCATAGTTAAAAAATAGCACTTCTATACAGAATTTCAAGAAGTGCATTCATTACCCGATAAATGCCAAGAAAGAGCTATGTATAAGCACAATGTTTGTCTTTGTCAAATGATCAAAAGTACTCAGGTTATTCATTCATTTCCTTAGAATAGTGCTTTCATTAGTACTACTTGTCAATGAATTTTAGGTTTCATGGTAAATATTAAACTTCAGTATTTATATGTAAGTTTAGATTTACTTGTACTCAAATATGATAGGAAAATAAGGTGAAATATCTTACAAGTTTTAATCATAAGACTATATATATTAATTTAAAAAAAACTTTGCTAACTCTATACTATCTTCACAAGAGTACATGTATTTGACATTAATTGTCCTTCAAATAATGTAGCTTCTGAATTCTTCTTAAATGACTGACAGTATTTGAATCCTCTTTGTGTTAACACTTAGTTAAAAATGAAAACATTTTTGTGTACCAAGATACTAGAGTATAAATAACAATTCAGTGGAAATCCCTCAGCATTTCCTTTCAAGCAACTTTAAAATAATTCTTCAGGTTTAATTCTGTAGCAGTATAGTCAACAAAAGGTCAAAGTGAGATATTTTCCCAGCCCAAGAAAACTTAGGAGGTCAGTAAGACCAAAATAGGGGTTAACCTGGAGTTCATGTAGCAGCAATACCTAGTAATGGGCTTTGAAGGTGAATGCAACAGAAGCAATAGCAGGGAACTTTCAGCCCAAATGGGCAAAGGGGAATACTAGCACATGATGACTGCAGAAGAACAGCACTGAGGGTAGGAAGGGGGAGGGGAAGGAACAGACAAAAAAATAGAAAGCAGAGTAGGAGATCTGTGACCACATCTTTTTTAGGATCACTTGGAAGCATTGAAAACTTAAAGGCTCCTAGAAGTAGCTCTGAAAATAACAGTTTGAAAAACCTTACAGCTTAATATAGTGTCTCTCCAACCCCAGGTGAACAAAGCATAACTTTAACATGAGGTTCAAAGTCAATAAATAAGATGGAAGAATGAGCAAACAACAACGTAGAACCTGATTATTAAAATCTATTCTATTATGGTGGCAGGAAAGCCTCAAACTCAAATTCAGAAGAAAATAACAATACGAAAACAACTCCAAATAAGGTGTAAAAGAAAAATGTAAATTGAACAGAAGTCTTACAAAAATTCCTTATAGAAATAAAGAAAGCTATAAAAGTAGTATGTGAAAAGTTTGGGAAAAGAAATGATAATGATACAAGAAAATTATAAAAATAGAATCTTAGTAAATAGAATGGAAATAAAATAATAGAAAATAGAAATAAATAGAATCTTATTAAAATATTTTAAAAGATAATAACTTAAAAAAACAAAACAAATTGACCAAATGGTAAAAAAAAGTAAATAAGTTCACAGAAGAAAATAAATATTTAAAAAAACAGAATTGCCAAATGGAAAGGAGTATAAAAACTTACTAAAGAAAAAAATATTATAAAAATTAGACTCAAACTCCATTAGACATCAAGAAACCATCAAAGTCAATAGAATAAGAAAAAAATAGAAGAAAATGAGAAATATCTCCAGAAAAAATAAACTAACAAACAAAAATACCCCAACACCACCTGAAAAAAAAGATCAAGGGTAGATGATTTAAGAATTGTTGAACTTCCCAAAAACTGATCAAAGGAAAAACCTAGACATAATATTTCAGGAAATAATAAAAGAAAACTGCTTTGATATTGATATTGTCTTAGAATTAAAGGAGAAAATTAAAATTGAAAGAATTTGTAAGTCACCTTCAGAAAGAGATACCAAAATGAAAACTTGCAGGGATAGTATAGCCAAATTCCAAAGCTCCCAGATCAAAAAAAAAAAAAAAAAAATACTTTAGGTAGACAGAAAGAAACCATTCAAATATTGTAGAATTACAGTCAAAATCACACAAGATCTAGCAGTTTCTACTTTAAAGGAGCAGAGTTAAATTCAAAAGTTTTTGCACAAACAAAACCAATCCAGACAAGATTAGAAGGGAAGAAGAAAGATGACAAAAATTTGTATGGCCAGTGTTTCTGATACAGGCCTCATTACTAAAACACATAAAGAACTGAATCAAATTTATCAGAATACAAGTCATTCTGCAATTGATAAATGGTCAAAGGATATGAATAGGCAATTTTCAGATGAAGAAATTAAAACCATATGTAGACATATGAAAAAATGCTCTAAATCTCTATTAATTAAAGAAATGCAAGTGAAAACAATGCCAAAATAGCACCTCATACCTCTTAAATTGGTGAAGATGACAGGAAAAGATAATGAAGGGGATGTAGGGAAACTAGGACTAATGCAGTGTTGGTAGAGTTGTGAACTGATCCAACCATTCTTGAGAGCAATTTGGAACTATGCTCAAAGGCCATCCAACCGTGCAAACCCTAGGGTCCACCAGTGACACTACTGGGTTTGTATCACAAAGAAATCATAAAGGAGGAGAAAAAAACTCATATTTGCAAATTTTGTGGTGGCAAAGAACTGGAAAACAAGTTGATGCCCATAAATTGAAGAATGGCTAAATAAGTTGTGCTATAGAAAAGTAATGAAATATTATTTTTCTATTGATTTTAAAAATATCTAGAAAGAGTTGTATGAACTGATGCTGAGTGAAAAAACCAGAACCAGGAAAATAATGTACACAGCAACAGCAAAATTGTTTGATAATCAACTATGCCAGATTTAGCTCTTCTCAGCAAGCAGTTCGATGATCCAAAGCAGTCCCCTTAAATTTTGGATAGAAAATTCCATCTGCATTCAGAGAGAGCATTATGGAAACTGAATGCAAATCAACACATACTATGTTCATTTTTTTATTTTCTTTTTTTTTCTGTTTTTTTTTTCTCTTGTGGTTTTCCCCTTTTGTTCTGATTTTTCTCTTCCAACATTATATATATATGTAATATTTAATTTTTTATTAAAGCTTTTTATTTACAAAACATATGCATGGATAACTTTTTTCAACATTGATCCTTGCAAAACCTTTTGTTCCGAATTTTCTCCTCCTTCCCCCCAGCCTCTCCCCTAGCTGGCAGGTAGTATAATACATGTTAAATATGTTAAAATACATGTTAAGTCCAATATAGTATACATATTACTACAGTTATCTTGCTGCAAAAGAAAAATCAGATCAAGAAGCAAGAAAAAGAAAAACTGACAAAGAAAACAAAATGCAAGCAAATAACAACAGAGAGAGTGAGAATGCTATGTTGTTGTCCATACTCATTTCCCACGGTCCTCTCTATGGGTGTAGATGGCTCTCTTCATCACTGAACAAGTGGAACTGGTTTGAATCATCTCATTGTTGAAGAGAGCTATGTCCATAAGGATTGATCATCTTATAGTCTTATAATTGCCATTTATAATGATTTCCTGGTTCTGCTCTTTTCATTTAGCATCAGTTCTTGTAGGTTTCTCCAAGCCTTTCTGAAATCGTCCTTCTGGTCATTTCTGATAGAACAATAATATTCCATAACATTCATTTACCATAATTTATTTGGCCATTCTCCAATTGATGGGCATCTACTCAGTTTCCAGTAAGAAATATATTTAAAAAGTGAATGAACATGTATAATCTAAAAACAATTTTTTTTTACATGTAAGTAGGGAAAATAAAATTTAAAAAAGTAGCAGAAGACTTGTATTGTGATATTCTGAAAGGCAAAGGATTACAACCAGGAATAACTGAGTAAAATTCTTCAGCAGTAAAATGGATATTTAGTGAAATAAGAACTTTCAAGCATTCTTTATGAAAAGATCAGTAGTAAATAGAAAATTTGATGTTTAAACACAAGAATCAAAAGAAACCATAAAAGGTAAATATGAAAGAGAAATCAAAAAAGGACATAATAAAGCTAAGCTCTTTAAATTTTATATGGGAAGATGATACACATAAATCCTAAAAAACTTTGTCATTTTTTGGATAGTTAGAAGTACTATATAGAGAGATCACAAGTGACAGTTGATTATTATGGGAATAACCTCCAAAAAACGAATGGATGAGAAAGAGGGACATACTGTGAATAGAGGAAGAATAGGAAAAGTGGAGAAAATTAGAAAAAAAAAGAAAAAGAAAGAGCTTTTACTATAAAAAAGCTTAAACATAACATAAAAGAATGGTTTAAATTGAGAATAACATACTATCCTGAAGAAAGAATTGATGAATACAGAGTACAAACTAAAGATTTTTTTTCACTTTATTTCTTTTGCCTAAAGGCAAGGCTAATATGGAAATATGCTTTGCATGATTTCAAATTCACAATTGGTATCATATTGCTTGCCTTGTCAATATGTGGTAGAAAGTCTAAAGAGAGGTAAGAATTTGAAACACAGAGTTTAAAAAATGCTAAAACTTCTAAATAATAAGTTAAAAATAAGTAAAATTTCAGTATGAGCATTTATACTTTAGAACTAATCAAGCACTTTGATCAGGACTTAATTAATTTTGTTGATTGTCTAAACTTAAGTGATGGAAATTATTAACTAAACTTATAAAATACTGCTAATAATTATCTAAAACTTAATAAAAATTAAACCTAAAGAATTGAAGTAGCTGGGATCAATAAAATATTAAATATGAACCATCAACTTGTTTCTATATGATGTATTTTTTTTTGCATTTACATCAAACAAAGTAAATCAGCAAAACAGTTGCAATTTTATAAAATATATAGGTGGTTATATCTCAACATAACTGTCCTTAGTAATCCTACCTTATTTTGGGGGACTACCTAAATATGCATTTTTAAAGTTCAGACTTGTTATCTTGCCTCTAGATGTATTAGTTTCAACAGCAACTCTGTGTGAGATTGGGCAGCCAAATTTAGAGTAACATAATAAACCTAGCATCTAGAATAGATGGAGGGAAAAGATAAAAATCATAATAGATACTTATGTTGATAATAGGGATTAAAATTACATATGTATTCATAGAACACTAGACATTATCTAGGATTAACTAGGAAAGTTAATTTTTACCTATTAAGAATAAGCTATCATAATTTATACTTGAGTTGTAACTTAATTTTAGTCAACTAAAGTTCAAATGGGAGGCTCTTGGACGTTTTACATGTAGGAGGAGTAGAAAAAAATGTAAACTGTAATATCAATTTGTCACTCTCTTTATGAAAATTTTGGCTTTTATTTTTGTAAAAAAGCAAAAACTGTTCAAGATATGTTGATTTCCAATATAGCTGGGAAATTTCTCACATTCAGCAAGTAGGAATAAGAGCTCATTTCAAAATTTTTCATCTAAAAATTTGAGAAGTTTTAAAAGGCATCTCAATATTTCACCATTCTTAAGAATTTCTTATGAGTTATGTGACCTCATTTATCTTAGTTTCTCAATTAAATCACTGATATGTTTTCAATAAAGGGACACATGAGGGATCTCATGGATGACGTTTTTTTTTTCCCAATTCATTCTCTCTTTTGAAAAGCACAATGAATACTTGCTATATGTAATACGTTGAGAAGGATAAATATGGATAAAGCATTATTCCTGCTCTCCTTGAAGTGAGAAGAGTAACAAAAATAACTATAATACAAGGTAGGGTGTGATATGTATAGAGAGGTAGAAAGTACTCTCTAAGTTCAAAGAAGGAAAAGACTCTTTTTCACACAAAGGGTGACTTTTGAGATAAGTCTTGAAGAATCATTAGGATTTCAAAAGAAATAGGAGAAGGCATTTTCAGTATATAGACTAGAAGTAGAGCAAAGGTATAAAATAGTTTGAATATTAAGTGCCAATCTTCTTTTTTGCTAAAACATAGGATACAGGAAAGGGAGTAGCATCAGTTAATGCTGGAAATGTCAGTTTGGCATAAATAATGAAGAACCTTTAGTGCCAGCCTAAAGAAATATTTTAATTAATACTCAGTGAAAGTGTATTTAAACTATGTGTATATATATATATATATATATATATATATACACACACATATTTTTGTGTATATATATTTGTATATATTTATAAACCTATGTATATGTGTATATATATATATATATATATATATATATGGCATTATCTGTGTATCAGAAAGATTTAAAATCAATTTAGCAACAGTATGAGCAATGGTATAGGTGTGACAGTAGGAAAAGATCAGTTAAGAACTTATTAAAGTAGGCCAGACAGGAATAAATCAGTACCTGTATCATGCAAGGTACTTGAAAAAAAATAAAGAAAGGGACAGATATAAGAAATATTGAAAAGATATTTACAGAATTGATTTGACATGGAGGAAGGAACAGAGAAGAGTCAAAGACTGAAATTTTAAGATTTAATGACTAAGAGAAGGGTAATATAATAACAGAAATATGGATGTCAGAACATTTTTGCTTTTCTTTTGGTGGGAAGGGGGTTGAGGTGAGGAATGACTTTGGTGTTGGACATATTGGGTTTAAAGTTCTGTCATGTCACCTATTTGGAAATGACTATCATACCAAGTAATTGAAAATATGGGTATAAAGCTTGGGAGAAAGAATATGGAGTAAATAGATATAGATTTGGTACAAATCTGATTATAGGTGAGAGGGAACTGGGAATGGATGGAATGGAAAATTCTGTTCTTTCTGTTTTGTTTTGTTCATTTATTCTTCATTTTCAGAGGACAAAGACATCACAAGGGTGATATCTTGGCAAGCACATGAATTGGATTTAAATAGGACAGAGTTTTGCAAAGTTGTCAGCCTTACTGTCTCCTCTAGAGCCATCAAAGTGCACAGGCAAGATAACTGGTAATGAAAGAGCAGATAACCTTGGTAGGAAGAGAATGCGCATACACCTATTTCTATGGATTGGGAGAAGGTGGGTGCAGTCAGCTATGGTGGCTAACTTTAGTTCTCTGTTTTCAAAATGAAATGTTGTGGAAGGAGGCCTTCTGTGTTCTCTTTTCTGTTGGCTTCTGCTTTCTTTTTGCAGCATGTATTTGATCAATGACCATATTTGAGGGAAGATTTTGCATTTCAAATATCAAAAACTATCATCTAAATGTATCCTTTTCTCCCAGTTTCCTCAAGATAGTTGAAGACATTCATACTGTTTCTTTTAGCTCTCCTTTCAAGAGCTCAGAAATCCTTTGCCAATTTAGAAATTCACATTTTGACTGCTGATTGTATGAGTTTGTTTACATATCTGTGTGTGTCTATACATACATATAGATCCTTATAGCTGGGAAAAATATTTCAGATAATTTAGTAAAACTTTTTAAATTTTCAAATGAATGAATCTAAGTCGAGAAAGAACAAGGTAAAACAGCTACATAATGGCAGACCTGATTCTAGGTCTCTGGACATTCATGCCAATGTTCTTTCCATTATCCTGTCTAACCTCAGCTAAGACCAAGACAGCAAAAAGGTCATGCTTGACTTTTGATGAATAGCCATTCAACAGAAATTCAATTAATATAGATATTTTATCCACTCTGCCTCTCTTATTTTGATAAATACGTATATAACCTCAATTTTAATGTTAGAAATTTAAGGTTGTTAGCAACAACTTCTGATGAAAGATTTCTTGCTACTATTATACAAGATTCAAGACTGGTTAATTGTATCTTGCCTTGTTCACTTTTTGATCATATAGGACAAAAAAAGGTGTGACTTAAATAGTTTCAACAATTTTAAATGTTACAAAGAAATATGTCTCACTAAGAGATAAAATGTCCTCATTCATTCTTAGGTCAAGATAACCACCTTTCATTCCATTTGGTTGTTATTCTATTGAAAAATGAAATAATATGGACTTGTGATTATCACACTGATTATCACACTTTTTGTGATAATGATAAATAATGTTATATATTTATTATTGTTATTAATTATAATAAAACAATCTACAAGCATCTATTAAATTATAATGTACCAAATGAAAAGAACATGAAAAGAAAGCTGAATGCTCTTGTAAATACTATCACTGATCTTGGCTCAGTGAAAAGAAGATGAAAATCAGCTCACTCTTGTCATAAAATATTATCAATGTGCAACCTGGATTAGCCTGTCTGCAATACAGTTTTACCATGGTATGCCTGCTGTACAAGGTATAGCTTCTTGGAGACACAGATGAGAATTGCCTAACAGTGGCTCTAGGGTAACTCTCAAAAGGGCTCAACCAGTAATCACACCAGAAGTACTAGTTCTCCCTAAATGCCCCACGCACTCTTATTTGAACAATGATATAAACTAGGTTGTAGATAACTGACAGGCTTCAAACACTTTGGTGAATTGGGGATAGACATCCCTCCAAAATGTGAAGACTTTCCCCAGAAGAATTGGTGGATGAGAATAGTTTGTTCCAACAGCCATGAAGGTAGTTGAATCAGTCAGTGAGCAGCACTTGGAGCTTGAACAGATATTAAGGATATTAAGGTCAATCACTGCATCCCAAGCCATCGGCAATCATGCTGACTTTTGTTTTGCTACTGGACTTTGATGATTCAGGAAGAAAAAAGTTTTTACAACTCTGCCTCACTTAAATACAATTCACACACAAGATGCCCTATAATATCATTTGTCCTTTTTGAAAATGAAGGATGAACAATACCAACATCAATGTTCAAAGATACACAAATCTCAGTCTCTTGGTTTTCTATAATGGCTTTTCTTTGTTTCAAGAGTTGGTTCATATCCTCTCACTGGATGGGGTTATATATATGGAAATGACTGTGGTATGAAAGCATGATATATAAAAAAAGGATTATTGCTAATTCAAAGTTACTAAGATCTGCAGAAGGGAAATAATAAAACACATACTGATAAAACTGCTTGATTTGAATATTATCTCCCTTTTTCGTCTATTATAAAAAAAATCATAAACAATGAAATTACCAATGTCTTACCAAGGAATTGGGATAGTTAACTAAAAAAGTGTGTCATGGAAAATGGATTTTTATGGAAGTGTAATATTTACAGTGGCTTCCACTATGCCTGTATATTTGGAATGAGGCCAGGGATAAGAGATTATGTAAATGTATTAGAGAGAAAGTGCATACCCTCAATCATCTCAGTTGCTTATACTTTTTGTTCAAAGAGCTGTACAGAAATAATCACAGGATCAAAGATTTTGAACTGGAGGGGAATTCATACATCTTGTAGTCCAGACTCTTCATTTTATAGATGAGAAGTAGGCAAGTCACTTGTATAGTCATACAGGCATTCAATGGCAAAGTGAGGATTTGGACCTATGTATTTTTTTATTATATCCAGGCTTATTTCCACTGTGCCATGTATGTTAATAGCTCCATATAAATGTAAGCTATTCCAAACCATTTCCTAATATAAAACATCAGTTTTTAAAAAATGAGTAAGAAAGAACGAAGAAAAGACAGAAATTTAGAAACAAGGACATTCCTATGTTGTCCCAATAGCTTTCAGATACTCTCCTTGTTCAAGATCACTGATAAGCTATCATCACAATGCACGATTGTTACTTAAAAGATGATCTTTCATTCATTTTCCTTCACCTATGATATCCAAATGAATCAGAAGATACTGACTTAATAAATGAAAAGCACAAGCTCATCATTTCATTGAAAAAGGGACAAGGAGAACCATGAGGGGGATAAGCTTGGAATAAGACCAAAAAGGGAATTTGAAAGAAGAAAAAAAGAGTATTAACAATGTTCAGAATAGAATCAAAAGATCATTTAGAGAGCATATAGTTTACTTTTCTTCTTTTTCTTCATTTTTTTGGTTTGTAACACTAGTTTATTATTATTGCAATTGTTTTAGAAAACAATTATTTGGAATGATTCATAACCTACAAAAGTTAATTTCTATTAATCAAAATTGTTCTTTCTGCAAATATCTATATTTTTCTTGGTAACCCTTAGTCTTTAGATAAAGTGAGCTATACTAAAAATCCACATTGAATATATGGGGAAAATAAAAAATAAATCCTCATCATAAATGCATAGTAAAACATTCTAATTTGCATGGTTATTATATGGTTTTATGTTTGATTCACTGTTGAGATGATTTATACATTTTTTAAAAAGATGAATGTATCTCATAATCACAGAGCCAATATAATAAAGGAAAGGAATCATTGTATTTTGAGTCTTGGGTGTTGGTTTCAAATCCTACTTATGTTAGTTTCTACTTGTGTGAATTTGAAAAACCTCTTCGAGATTCACAGTTTATATCTATGAATGGAAAGATTGGATTAAATGATCCATAAGGTCCTTCCCGTTCAGTTTTAAATTTCTATCATAAATATTTGTGTATACCTATATATCTATATATCTATATAGATGCATCTATATCTATAGATGCATATCTATAGAGACATATATACACAAAATATACATACTATATATACATACATAAATAGTGATATATAGTAGGTTTGTATATATACATATCTGTCATAGATTTCATAGACAGATAAAATATATTTTGAAATATACACATATATATGTAGGTATATATTTATATATCTTATAATTTAGTTAAAATTTGACTTCTGTAAATTATAAATTCCCATGAATTTTTTATTTAATGCATATTAAACACATATGTTTCTATATATGTGTATATATGTTACAAAAAGCTATTTTTCCATAAAGGAAATACAGGAGTACCTTTCAGTATAAGGTATTTTTAGGATAAATTGAAATCTTTTTTACCACTAGATTTTGAGTCAGACAACCTAGAATCAATTGACATAGTATATATAAGCTGTTTCTCTGACCTTTAAGTATTACATAAACATAAGCTAATATTTATATCATAACATACTTATCCTAGATATATTTATTAGCTCTATGACTGAAAGCCTTACTTGGAAATACCAATATAAAATATTTCCTGCATATTAATGAGTTTAAAAGACTTTTGAAAGTAATTTTTAATCGAGAAAGTAATATATGTTAGCTATTACTAAAGTTAAAGGAAGTTTTAAGATATTTAGAATATTACTATGGTATGTAGTTCAAGTTGAAAAATAGAAATAAGCTTGCTTCTCTTATATTTGCCCAGGCCTTAGATTTCAGAAGGTCAGCTTGCTTAAGTGGAGATGGTTGTTTAATGTAAAATCTTTTATTTAGACCAGACTACAATCTTGTATGACTGAGAAGATATATTATATGTTTAAAAGTATGGATACAATTTCCAGATCCAAATTTTAAGACATTTAATAAATAAGTACAGGTATTCTTTAATATACAGATCAGAGAATGTTTTAGTAAAGTTGCCCTTGAAAAAAAAATTCCATATGTCAAGTCTTTTTTTCCAAAGATTCCCATTTTAAATGAGAAATTAAGTACCATGTCGGAGGACTCAACATTGAGCAATGGGGGAGGATAAGAATTTTTTTCAATGTTAGACCATGATTATGGAAACACACTTGATCTCTTCTTGGAGTCTCTTTTTATGTGTGTATGTACATATAAAACATAAGTATGTGGTTCTTTCCAAAGACAGTACATGTCTGCTAAGGACCATTTATCCTCATCTTATCCTCTGGGCTTCTAGCGCATAATTTCCTTCTTTGAACTATGCATTCTACTTGCTGTTTTCCAGACACAACATTTTTTTCTCCTACGTTTGTTCCTTTGCAACAACTGTCCTCTGCTTGGAATACATTCTTTTCTTGCCTCTTACATCTTGGAATCCCTGAATTTCTTTAAGATTTAGCTCCAGGGCTTTCTTGATTTTCTGTAGTGGCTAGTGCCTTCTTTCCACAAACCACTTTGTATTCATTTTGTAACTACAAACTTTTATAGTTGATTCTGTTTCCTTTATTAGAATGGAAGCTCCTTGGGAGCAAGACTTTGCTTTTTTATTTGTTTGTTTATCCTCAGTGTTTAGTTCTTCCCCAGCATGGTTCATGGCACATTATTGTTTAGTTGTTTTAATCACTCCTAATTATGTGATATCATTTGGCATTTTTTTTGGCAAAGATACCAAGTGGTTTGTCATTTCCTTCTTTAGCTTATTCAAGATATAAGGAATGGAGGCAAACAGGGTTAAGTGACTTTATCAGGGTTACACAGCAAGTAATTGTCTAAAGTCATATTTGAACTCCCAAAGTTGACTCTTCCTGAATTCAGTTCTGACATTCTGTCCATTGGTTGATTGATAGATCATGTCAGCATCAGATAACTCTATTAATTAGAGTGTAGTGAGAACAAGGCCAAATTCTCAGAAGAAATTTGCATAAGGACTGTATATTTTTCACTGACAATACTCTCATCACAGACTGAACTCCTAAATCTAATTGCCAATTTACTATTGCATATCATTGGTCATCTACAGGGAATTGATAATGCCTGCCTATATCTAGAAAAAACAATTGTATGGGCCAGTTGATAGGAGGTTAAAACATATGAACAGGTAGTTTTCAGATAAAGAAATTAAAACTATTTATATGAAAAAATGCTCTAACACACTTTTGATCAGAGGAATACAAATTAAAACAACTCTGAGATACTACTTCACACCTATCAGATTGATTAATATGACAGAAAAAGGAAAATGATAAATGTTGAAGAGAGTCTGGGAAAATTGGAACACTAATGTATTGTTGGTGGAGTTGTGAACTGATCTAACATTCTGGAGAGCAAATTAAAATCATGCCCAAAGGGCTATAAAATTGTGCTTACCCTCTGATCCAGTGATTCTACTACTAATTCTGTATCTTAAAGAGATCATAAAAAAAGGAAAAAGGATCCACATGTATAAAAATGTTTATAGCAGCTCTTTTTGTGGTAGCAAAGAATTAGAAATTGAGGGACTACCTATCAATTGGGAAATGGCTGAACAAGTTATGGTATATGAATGTAATGGAATATTATTGTTCTAGACTTATGTGAACTGATACTGAGTGAATTGAATAGCACCAGGAAAACCTTGTACACAGTTAACAACAACATTGTATGATGATCAACTTTGGTAGACTTAGTTCTTCTCAGCACTACAATAATCTAAGACCATTCCAAAAGACTCATGATGGAAAACATTATCCACATCCAAGGAAAGAACTATGGAGTCTGAATGCAGATCTAAGCATACTATTTTCACTTTTTTTTTTTTTTCCTTTCTCCCATTCCCCTCCCCCCCCTTTTCTGTTGATTGTCTTTCCCTCATAGAATGACTAATATGGAAATATGTTTAATATACCTATATATTTATAGTCTATATCAGATTACTTGCTGTATTGGGGGGGAGGTGAATAAGAAAGGGAGAAAAATTGGCATTTAAAATCTTATAAAAATGAATGTTGAAAACAAAAAAAAAAATCTAACATGAACAACAACAAAACCATTAATTGTTTTGGATTTGAAATTTGGGAAAAAATTAAAATTTTGAAAATTGACTTGAAATTTGTTTTTGAATACAAATTCCAGTAGTGACAGCACATGTGTGTGTGTGTGTATGTGTGTGTGTATATATGCTTTATGTGAATTAGTGATATCATATTCATGTGTATATATACCTTCTATATAGCAATGTGGTTACTCTACATGGACTGGTTCAATCACCTCACATATAGTTTCAGATTACCAGAAATGGATCACCATCACAAGGCTATGACTCAAATTTCTACTACTGTAGTTGCTACAGTATCTTCAGTGGAGTTTTCCCTTTTATATAAAATTATTCATTATAATTCCATAACTCTTAGATATAAAACATTTATTTAGCAAAACCAAAAAGAACAATATTCATTTTACAGTATAAAGCCAAATCAATACACAGCCTACATTACATTCTCCCACTGATCCATTCATTGACCATCGAGAAGTGTGCTAAGTGGTAGATATTTGGAGAAACCTCAAAGGAAACACAAAATGAGGAAATTCCTTCTTGAGAAACTCACAATTCTGGATTGCAGGCTTCCTTGTTCTTGATTCCTTCAGGATTAACTGGAACCACACAAAATCACTTCTTTGAAAGCTGTTTTCCTTTTCATCTTCAATACTTTCTTGCTGGGCAAATATATACACTTCTTTTATTCTCACACTGATAAAATAGTGACAATTTATTTTAACTCATCTTTAAAAGGGAACTAACAAAGTATTATAGTGTAATCATACTATTGTTATAATGTTATTCTATGTTATTATATTTCTATTTTAGTGGAAATAACTCCTTTAAGTCAGAGAACTGTGAATTTACTCCCCTCTGGGTAATGCTGATAAGGCTAAATCAGCTCTTCATTCAATAGGATACAGCATTTTCCAATTAGCTTTCAATCTATCCATATATCAAGGCCTTATATACAAAGTCTGTCTTTTGGTCTCTGTTTTTTCTCTCAAATCCAAAAGGACAACAGCAAACAAATCACCTCTTACCAAGTGAGAAAGCACCAAAGAGTAAATGTTAAATTAGCAGCTTAGTTCAGCTCTCTTCCAATCAATAGGCTACCATTTTTTTTCTTTAGAAATCCACAAAATAATATTTCCAAAAAATAGACCTCAAGTAAATCAGCTGAAATCTTTCTCTTAGTTGATTAATCCTGCTGGGATATTCTCATAACTTTGTGCTGAGGCAATTGGGGTTATATGACTTGCCCAGAATCACAGAGGTTGGAAGTATTAAGTGACTGAGGCCAAATTTGAACTCAAGTCCTCTTGACTTCAGTGCTGGTGCTTTATCTACTGTGCCATCTAACTGCCCCTCCTGCTAAACTTCTTCTATAATCTTCTTAATTACTCTCTAGTTGACTTTTTGCTTTAGGAGCTTAAATCAGATCTTTGTGATGGTCAGTGACTTCACCTTATGAGATGAAACTTAAAAAATCCAACTGACTGTCAGTTATCCAACTAGCAGTCTTGATTTTATCTTTTCATAGTGTCTAAATAGTTATTTGATATACTGCTTTGTTAGTTTTAAGCTCTAAAATTCTAAAAGCCATTTTATGCAAATGAGCAAAGGAACTACATTGTCCTATTTAGTAATCAGTTTTCTTTAAGAAACTCCTATTCCTCTGGTCTTAAAGGACTATAGGGCCAATTAGGAATTGTTGGTATCTTTGGAAAATGAAAATTCTTCATTACAGAATAAGGCAATGTATCATCAGAAGTCGGAATCACAGCTCAGTTCCACATTTGCTCCATAGGATTTGCTCTAGCAGAAAATAGACCAAAACAGAAAAATGAAAGCTGTTTTCTATAAATTTCCTGAAACTTTAAAAAAAAATTCCTCCATTGGCCAAGTTCAACTACATATAGGTACAAATATATACATGTATATATCTATATTTCATATGGATATACATATATACCTACAACACATATGCTGATTCCCACATTTATTTACTAATTTAATGGATTTAAATTAAATTTTTGTTAATCTTGTCTTTGATTTTAGGATTTGCTCAATTATTTCTTCATTTAAGTATGGGAATACATTGATCTGTTCCTTTTCTCTTTTGCAGATAGTATTTAGAAATATGAAATTTCCCCTAAGGCCAGTTTTGACTGAACACAAAAACAAATGGCATGCTCTTTCTGTTGTCATTTAATGAAGTTATTTTGTGTTATTACAATTTATTCTTTGAGTTATGAATTCTTTGGAATTGATTTTTAGGCTCCAGTTAATTTTTAATCCTTTCTTCAATGATCTTTTATTGAAAATGATCACCGCATTGTGGTCAGTTAAAATATTTAATACATCTGTTTACTTGTTTTTGATGCATTTATATTCGAATATATGTTCAACTTTTGTAAAGATGACATGTACAATTGAGATATACATCTATTTCTCTAAGTTCCCATTTAATAACTGCTAGAGGTTGTCAAATCTAAATTTTCTAAAATTCTATTCAGATCTTTTACTATTTTTTATCTTTTTGCTTAGATTTGTGTAGATCCAAAAGACCATAACATTGTACCATTATAGATTTACTTTCTCTCTATCTCTCTGATTAATTTACATTTTCCTTTAGTTCTTTTGTCATTTCATGAATATCAGTTAAATCTTAATATTAAATTGTGATATTATACACAATAACTATCAGCATAATTTATTTTCTCTGTCTCTATCATTTAAGTTAATTCGTCTAAAATAATGATAGATCTAAAATCATCTAAAATCAAACATGGTGCCCTCTTTTTTGAATTCAGATGAAACTTACTAAATTTTAAAACATCGCTTATTTTAAGTCTGTGGTTTTTTTTTGTTCGTTTCTTCTTAATATGTTTTTGGATTCTGGTTTCTAATCTATTTTGCTGCCTTCTTTTATAGATGTCTATCCTATTCACATTAACAATTATGATCATTAATTGTGCATTGCCTCACATTCTTATAATTTTCTTCTCTTTGTTCCCTGTATTTTCTTTTAAAAGAATAAGATGTTGATAAGACATGAGTGTTATCAGCAGCAGTTCTCTATGCTTGATACAATCTAGTACTTCTCCCCCAACTCTCTTCACTTTTCTTGGCTCAGAACTCAATTACAAATCCTTACCCTGTCCTCCTTTCCTTTTAAATTTGTGTTTACTATCCACCTTCCAAGATTAGAGTTTGTTTTGTTTAGGACTAATTCTCCAAATGTATCCTCCCTCTTTTCCTTCCTATTTCTCTTTTGAGTGAAATGTATTTCTAAATCTGCATATATAGTCTTCCTTGATTTGGCTAGGTCAGGTAAGAGTAAGATTAAAATATTTTTATTTATTTCAGCCCTTCCTCTGTATTTGTTTAGTGTCCTACTTGCAAACCTTAATTATATAAGTTTACATCTCTTTCTTTCACTGGTTTTCTCTAGCACATTCTTTCCTCCTAATCTTGCTTTTCATCTTTTAAGATAATAAAACTATAACAATCTCTTCTTGGTTCCTCTGGTTAGTTTTAATTCTCTTTATATTCTCTAATGACATTTGGGAATCTGAGGAGTAACATATCTCCAGTTTAAATGGAATTCTCTTTAGTCCCTTCTAACTGCTTACTCCTAATTACCTTTTATGTTTCTGGAGAGAATCTCTTAGCCTCATTTGGTCCTCATTTATATTTCCTCAAAATCACCTGCTATTTTCTTCAGATATTCCCTCCCTCCCTTCCTTCCTTCCTTCCTTCCTTCCTTCCTTCCTTCCTTCCTTCCTTCCTTCCTTCCTTCCTTCCTTTCTTTCTTCCTTCCTTTCTTCCTTCCTTCCTTCCTTCCTATAGGAGGAGTAGGCAGAGGAAAAAATAAATCCAATTTTTAAAAATTGTGATGCTTAAGCAGAGGTGGGGAGATAGTACATTTTGGGGAGATTATTTGTCACAAAATCATGGAGTTGGAAGAGAGCACGGTATTCTTTTCAAACAATGAACAAGCCTGTATGACTGAATCACAGATTATAAGAGAATGAAGTAGAAGAACCTCAGAAAGGTAGAAAGTGCCCAGGTTGAAACGAGCTTTAAATGACAAATATAATTGCAAATTTCATCTTGGAGATAATAGGGAGCTAATAGATTTTATTGCATATGGGAAACAAGATCTGAGTCATACTTTAGTAAGACCAGTTTGGCAGTTAAGTGGAGGATAAAACATAGTGGCAAGACACTTGAAGCAAGTAGACTAGTTACGAGACTATTGGAAAGTTAAGAGAGTCTGAGGGTGATAGTTGTGTACTTGCAAAGAAAAAGGAGATATTCTGAAGTCAGAAATGACAAGACTTGACAACAAATTTGACGGATGTATTCAGTCAGAATGAGAAGTCCATGATGCAAGCCTGAGTGACTGGAAAGATATTGATGTTCTACATAATAATAAGGAAATTGTGAAAAGGGAAAAGTTCAGTTTGGGATGAAGTAAATCTACTTAAGATGCTTAGGAGATTCCAGTTCAAGATATTTAAAAAGCAGTTATGTGATTCAGGAATGGATCTCAGGAGAGAGATTATGACTGGAAACAACTGAGATAATCTAGAGACAAGAATACCTACAACAGACCCTTGGGGGATGTTAGTGGATGTAATTTGGATGAGAATCAAGCTAACCAAACATAAAGGAATAGTTAGACAGGCAGGAGAAAAACCAGGAGAACATAGTGACACAAAAACCTAGAGAAAAGAGAATATCCAGAGTATGTAGAAAATGCAGAATATGCAGAGAGACCAAAGAGGATGAAGATTGTGAAAGGCAATTTGAAATTTGGCAATTAAGAGAGCATTCATTGATTTTGACCCAGTGATACGATGTCATTATTAGATCTCTACATAAAGAAAACAAAGAACACATATGTACAAAATATTTATAGTAGCTTATTTTAAATCAACGGGTAGTGCAGTGGAGGAGCTGCTGGGTCTAGAATCAGGAATCTAGCTTCAGACATCTATTTAGGTAGATGATCCTGGGCAAGTCACTTGATTTCGCATCTTCATTAACTGTAATAAATATCATCTATCTTGCAGGGTTATTATAAGGATCAAATGTGATAGTATTTTTAAAAATTATTTAATAGCCTTTTATTTACAGGTTATATGTATGGGTAACTTTACAGCATTAACAATTGCCCAACCTCTTGTTCCAATTTTTCACCTCTTACCCCCCACTCCCTCCCCCAGATGGCAGGATGACCAGTAGATGTTAAATATATTAAAATATAAATTAGATACACAATAAGTATACATGACCAAACCATTATTTTGCTGTACAAAAAGAATCAGCCTCTGAAATATTGTATAATTAGCTTGTGAAGGAAATCAAAAATGCAGGGGGGCATAAATATAGGGATTGGGAATTCAATGTAATGGTTTTTAGTCATCACCCAGAGTTTTTTCTCTGGGCGTAGCTGGTTCAGTTCATTATTGCTCCATTGGAAATGATTTGGTTGATCTCATTGCTGAGGATGGCCAGGTCCATGTGATAGTATTTGTAAAAAGTGCATAACTCAATGCCTGGCAAAGAGTAGGCACAATATAAATGCCTTTTCTTCTCCCCTTTCCCCCTTTCCTCTTGTGATAACAGGGAAATAATAACTAAGAGAGTATGGACATATTGGGGAATGGCAGCACACATTATGCTTTATGAATGTAATTGTATTAATTATTATTCCATAAGAAATAATAAAAGATAGATTTTGTAGAGTTCTGGAAGATCTGTACAAAGTAGTACTACATGATGTAAGGAGTTTTGTACAAGGACAAGAAGATTGTAAAGCAAACAACTTTGGATATTTAAAAAAACTCTGATCAAATCAGTGACCAATCACTATTACTGAAGATGAGTGGTGACACACATTGCCCATTTCCTGACACAGCAGAATGAAACACATTTTTAGACTTGCTTAATACCAGCAAGTTGTCTTTTTTTTTTTTTGACCATGCATATTCATTACAAGTCTTTTGCTTTGCTAATTTTTTCCCCTCAAGATTGTAGAAAAGATGGGAGAAAAAAAATGTCTTGTTAATTTAAAAATAATTATAATTTCAAAACAAAATATGTGTAGATAATTCCAGGATCTATATTTAAAGCCCTAATCTCTCTTCTTAGTTCCAACCCCATATTATTTGTAAAGTTGGGAAGAGACCATTTGTACTATTTAGAATGAGACGTTTCAGTTGAAAGATGATGTTGGAATCCAGAATGCAGAAAAGTGAGCAACAGAAAGAAATGATGCTGACACAATGAGTTCAGGTCACTAACATTTATTTAAATAACATTAGTATAATTTAGATATGCATTATTTCCCTGATTTCTGTATATTATATATTAATTTTCCTGTTAAACTTTCATCCCTGTTCCTCTTACCTTTTCACAAATAAAAATGTTTTGATTTAACTATTTTAATTCTATGTTTACAGGAGGGAATGAAATGGCTAGTTTGTACTTCTAGATATTAAAATTGAACTTGGTATTACATGGACATGCACAGGTGCACACACATGCACGCGTGTGAACTCTCACAGGCACACACACACACACACTCACAAAACAAACAACTTACTTATCCGATTTCCCTCCCCACATCCAAAGTGCCAAAAGGGATGAGAAGGGATGAACCAGCACTTGGATAGAATTTTGACTCAAAATCTGGATCACAGTAAGCCCACACGCTACATTAATTTTCAGCCCACACTTTACATATTTAACCCAGAGCCAAAGTAAATCTTATATGAGCAAGATACAGGACAACAGTATAGCTGAGTCCAAATCAAATGGCTAAATTTAGGCAGAAAACAAACAAAACTAGTCATCCTGAAATTGTGTTTAGTTTTGTATATTTAAAAAAAAAATCGAGAGACTAGATTTTCCAACTTGTAGTTTTATCATTCTAAATATTACCTTCTCAATTGGATCCATACAAGGTGCATTGAAAAATCTAGGAAAACAAACAAATAAAACAATCCAACAATACCAAGTACAAAAAAAGTATACTGATTAATTGGGGAAAGATTGACAATCTGTGAGATACATATCCAGAAATCCCAAAGTTTTTTTTTTTTATTTTTGACCTGGAATACTGAAAGCCTTCTACTGATTCATTCTTCTTTATTTTTCTCTTAATCACTTTTCCAGTTCTTCATTCTAGTCTCTTATGGTGGGAGAATCTCTTTAGAATCAATGAAAATTTGAGATAAAGCTTAGAGCAACCACTTTATAGACATTCTTTTAAAAACACATAAATACACACATGCACAGAATGAGATAAATGGAATATCCCAAATCATCTGCATTTTCTTTTAGATTTTTCCTCTTCATATTTGGATATGATACTCCTTTTTGAGAATCCATTGAGACTAAAAGTGACATGATACACAAATAGCAAAAAATACCCAGAATGTAAGACTTATACATGTTTTACATGAATTAGTTCATATTATTTTTCTCAGTCAAGAGATCTGAATTCAAGTTGTAATTCTTAATAACCATGATGTGTAAACTTGGCCACTTGCCTTCTGTCTTTATGTCTCAGTGTTTTCTTTGATAAGTGAGCATAATAATACTTTCATTATTTACCTTGTAGGGTTGCTGTGGGGAAAGAACAATAAACCTTAAAGGCCTACAAAATTATGATCAACTTCTGAGATAATCACATAAAAGCCTTAGATAATACTCTTAGTAGACAAGAAGATGACCATATATTAATCATTATTTGAGATTTAATTTATAGTGACAATAAAAATTGGAACATATCTCATACTTTGGAAGTAATACTCATCAGCATTTCAACTCATATCAAAATATTAATGGCCTAAAATTTTTGAAAGTTTATTTGGTAGTCAATGGGAAAACATCCAATTTTTTTCATGGGCTTATTAAAATAAAAGTTGTAGTTTTAAGATGATAAATCTAATATTTTAGCACATATATTAGTGTGGAATTTTATTTTTTAAGATGAACATTTATTGTATATTCAATTATAAAAGAAATTATTTTTATAAATCAAAGTAAAGAAATTTAAATTTAATTATAAAAAATAAATTTCAAAAACAAAAGAAAACCAAATTTTTTGGAGATATTAAGAACTCCTAACCACTTTTTCAACACTATCCTTCTACACACAAATATACCCTATACTGGCAGTAAATCATAGGTAGTAGAAATTAGAGAAAGGAAAACCAGTTAAGGAGTATTTCCAACTATCTCCATATTAAGTAATGAAGACATGCTATGGTGGTTATAGTAGGGCAATGGAAAGAAAGAGCTAGATTTGAGATTTTAAATACAGATTTGTTTGAACTAGAGTATGATTTTATATGGGGGATAAGGAGAGGAGAATCAAAAATAGTATTGAATTATCAAGCCTGGGAGAAAAGGCTTATTTTAAAGTATTAAAACAGAGAAGTTAGGAAATATACATTGACTTAAGAGGAAAATTTTACAACAAATCAATTTGACTACAAAATATTCAAGTGGAAAAATATCCAGTAGTCACATGGAGATAGTTCAAGTGGATCTATGTAGAAAGAACTAAGGTTTTGGGACATGAAATTGAGCATGGAAGTACAGAATTTATCTTTTAAAGGAACTTTTTAGAGATTAGCTAAACCAGACCCACTTTACAAATTAGGAAAGTGAAACCAAAAGAAATGGAATGATTAGCTCATTATCATACAGGTTACATGTAAAAGAGCTAGAATTGGAATCATTTCTGCTAATTCCAAATTTAGTATTCTGTTCACTATTTTGTCTCACATTTATTGTTGAATCCAGGCAACAGAATAAGATCTCCAAGAGGTAATGGAGTCCTTTCCCCCAACATACACAAAGTCTAAAGACAATAAACAGATTTTGTTGCATAAACATAATCCTTGGAGTTCTAAACACCTGGGTTCAAATCTTACTTATGACATATAGTTACTGTTTGGAAAAGTTAGTTAGACTTTCAGTGTTCTAGGCAGGTATTTAAGAAAATAGATTTGTTGAATTTCATCAGTAAAAGGCTTCTCAACATCAGGAATCCCACAGATTGATTAAAAATCACAGTGTCACTGCTGCTGTAGATGCTGCTACGACTACGACTACTACTACTATTACTAAATCCCAGGTAGGAAAAAGTGCAGAATAAAAGTATTATCTGACATTGATAAATCTTTTTTAAATTCTTAATTGTATCCTAATCTGATGTTTCTGCTTTATGATCATTTTAATGTTGTATTAATATATTATATAGGGTTTTTTCCCAATGGGACACTCAACCTTATACCACCCCAAATAAAATGTGCATCTGATGCACATTAAGAGGTTGCCAGTTGATACAGCACTGAACCTGGTGTCAGGAAGTCCTAAATTCAAATCCTGCCTCAGACACTACTAGTTGAATAATCCTGGTCGAATCCTTTAATCTCTGTCTGCCTCCATAATTTCTCATCTATAAAATAGGGATAATAATATTATCTGCTTCATAAGGTAGTAGTGAGGATTAAATGAAGTAGATCTTTGTAAAACTTAGAGCATTATATCATGGTACCCAGATCTTATGAACCAGGTTATTTTTTAGGCCTGGAAGGTTACCTAAGCTAGAAACAGATGTAGGGCTTTGAAAAAGGTGGAGGAAAGAGAATGTCATACCATTTGCCTTAGGGAGAGAAATAACCAAAAAAAAAAAAAAACAAAAAACCTAAAAGATACTAGTAATTTAGTAATTACCAACTGAAGTTAAAGCCATCTGGTTTTATGCTTAGTTGGTCTATTCTTCCAAAGTAGACAGACAACTTCCTAATCACCTATTTTTCACTCTCTGCTGTCTTCCTGAAGACTGTCCTAAATACATCCTTCTATTCCACTTTCACATATGGCCTCAGGAGTGAAAGAATAATTATAACCTTGCTCATGTTAAAGCAGGTACCCATTAACCTTTGCTGAAATACAATAATTAGTGATTTGCTTTCACTTCGGGCTAAGTTCTCCCATCAAGATGCAGATGGCAGATCTTAGATAAGCAACTTTAAAAAATGAACAGGTATGCTGACTGGAAATGGTGGTCTATACTTTAAATGGGAATCTATAGCAGCAATATAAAGGAGTCTTAAATGAAGAATAAGAAGGTGGAGTTCGCTGTGGTAGTAGGTGGAGTTTTATTTTATCCAGAGCTGGAAAATTCCAAGTAATACTCTATAAAAATTACTAGTTTGACCTAAGAGTTTGCCATGAGGAGAACTCCACCCTCAGTCTGTAAGATGCAAAGTAACATAGAAAACTGAATTAATCATGTGGAAAATTCATGCCAAGAGGAAAATCCAGAGGTTCTGGAAGTAGCCACTAGTGTAAAGGAAGCCAAACAGGGATATATCCTCCAACAAAAATGTTGAGTTACCCTGGTTAGAAATTGGTAGTCCTCCCAGACTGACAGTGATATTCAGGGGAGAATGAGATATGATTGACAATAAAGAGAAACGTGAAATGGGGTAAATATAGTGCAATCCAAATTGTAACTCTCTTCATTCCACACTCAGTAAATACACACATATGCATATATCTCACCAATAACATAAATTGCAGTTTTTTAATGAAAGTAAAAAACAAACTATTTTATATCAGTTTTAAGTCCCCTCCCTTCCATTTCTGAATGAATAGAGGAATTTGAATATAATCACAGGATATTACAATAGAAAAGAATACTAAATTAGAGTCAAAAAACATGATTTCTAGTTCCAGTTCTGTTAGATAGTCTGGAGCATATATATATTTTTAATTTTGTGAACTTTAATTTTCTCATCTACAAAATGAGCGAGTTAGACTAAATAATAATACAGCAAACACCCCTTGGCCTCACTTATCCCTAATTTTCTCAAGATTCTGAAGAGTGTCCCTGAGGAATTGAGGTGTCTTTTCCTAATTCCATTGATTTAAACCCTCATCCCAATATTATATCCACACTGTTTTATTCACCACTTAATAGGGCATCAATTCTATTTAACCAGTTAACCTCAATTAGCTTTTTAGATGGCATAGTGGATAAGGTGCCAAGCTCTGAGTCAGGAATATTCATCTTCATGAATTTAAAACTGACTTCAGACACTTCTTAACTGGGTGATTCAGGGCAAGTCATTTAACCCTTTTAAACTCAATTTCCTTATCTGTAAAATAAGTTAGTGAAGAAAATGACAAACCATTCCAATATCTATGCAAAAAACATCCCAAAAAACAAAAAGCAAAAGACAAACAATGAACTGGGGTCGTGGAAAAGGACTGAAAGCTTTTACAAAGGAATATTTACTTTTAAGACTTAGAAGTTCAAAATTTCCTCCCATAATTTAAAGAACACACTCTGTGCATTAACACCTCTGTATTTGTGAAAAATGGATTCAGGCTTTACCCAGTTACTATATAGCATCAGTTCCACAAAAGTAAAATCTTAATGCAGCATTCACTTTCTTTCTCCTGACCTTTTAAAATTCAAAAGATTGTTGCATCTTCCCCTAAAACAAATAGATGAACAACAACAGCAAAAATTCCAATTCAAAGAACTACAGCTTATATTTATGTGGTATACATTGGTCTTGGTTGGAGAGGGCCCAAAGCCCTCTTTTATCATTTTCTTTTATCTTTTATCATTGTCTCTCTTATCTTGAAAATTAGCAGGAAGAAGTCAACTGGAGAGACTGAACCTGGGATCTGGTAGGTAATGCTTTCTGAATACACAGTCAATGGGAAAGTATAGATTTGAAAATACAATGGCATACATGTAATCTAGGATGGTAGTAGATCTGTAGATTATGTGGTGGATAATTTTTTTAAAAATAGAAAAGGGCCAGAATGTAAAGAATAATTTATTTTATTTTATAAAGAGCTTTAAAACAAACAAACAAAAAAAAAAAAACATATTACCTTAAAGATAATGGAGAACCACTGGAATTTATTGAGTAGGAAACAACATACCTGCACTTTAGGCAAAAACTTGATTAGCTTTGTACAAAGATGGAAAGTGGTGTGAGGCAGACATACAGTATTGGAAACTAACATGATAATTCAGGCAAAAAAGATAAGGACAGCCCAAACTAAGATGATGATTGAATGAACCAAAAGAAGAGGAAAGAGAGAAGAGTAACTAGAGAAAGAAATGACAAGAGTTGACAACTGATTGAATATATGGGATGAATAAGTTAAGAGTTAAGAGTGACACTTAATTTGTGTAACTAGGTGATTGAGAGAGTATGGTGATGTTGTAGGTAGTTTTGGATGCCCATTTCAGATTTTACAACTATTTTTTTTTTTTAACAAGGAACCCAGATCTCAAACAGTTCAATGCAGAATTATGCAACAGCAATGAAAACTTTCTTTAGATTTTTATTAAAAAACAATCTCATTCCAGTAGTCCTCAGTTCTATAAAAGAATAATATTCATCATCATAATAAAAGAACCACAAAAGTAAATGAAGCTTCTGTCATATTAGAGATGATTATAGGGAGTCTTTACTAATGGATGAAGTCTTCCTGCAGAAAATAAGCATACTTGTCAGATCTAATTTTACGTGTGATATTTGACAGATTTCTTACTAAGCTAAACCACAGGCAGAAAAAATAGTATCAAAGAACTATATGCATTCCTCCACCCCACCCAGTTAATATTTTCATTTATGCGGAAAGATCTGATGTGTAATGTGAAGCTGTATACATTTCCAAGTTTAATATAGAATTTTAGAATGCAATACAGAATTTGATCGCAATGAAAAGTTAAAGTAAACATTTTACCAAGACTTTGATTCACTGTGATAGCCGTGGAACTATTTAGTGAAATTCATAAGGCAAAAATTCTGCTTTTGCCATTTGAATTTTGACAGGTTTCTAAAGATATGATTCCACTATAGCTATAATTCTCATCACTTCTGGCTATTTTAACCTTGTGTTTCACTATTTCTGATGACAACTGCAGACATATAAAAACCAGAAACATGTAACAGCCATGAGCTCCAGAAGAAACTACAAATCTGAACAAAGAATTATTTACTTCAACTGGGGCTAAGCTGTTAGTGGTCTCTAGCTTGGTGGCCTTCAAAGAGGGGCTTTTTGAGTCATTCATTTGTACTTGTGGATCTTGTATAGAATGTCAGCTAAAATTACTAACTGAAAATGTAAAACTCTCTGAGCTGACATTATATTTCCAGAAAGCTAATTTGGAAATTAGAGTCTAATGGGAATGATTATTTCTGCAAGCATTTTTTTTTTAAGTGACAAAAGTTCTTAGAAGCAAAGAATAGGACTCCCTCCTTTAACTTACCCCCTTCACAAAAAAGAGAGACTTTTTTCAATAGGTTATTTGTCAGAAATTTTAATTATAAAATTGTAAAACAAATTACTTAAGAAGAAATTTTAATGCAATATTTAAAAACAGTAGTTTAATTGTCTAAGGACAATTTATATAAGCGTGCTTGCAAATAAAAATACTGCTTCAGCAAGGAATATAAACTCTAAAAATAACACACAAAGAATATAGTTGAGAAAATGACCTTTTTAATATTTACATGTGCATGTAACATTTTTATACCCATGTACTTCAGCCATCTCCACACATTTAGGGCTACATTCTATTTGAATGGGGAAATTGAATGGATGGCAAAATGTCCATCAGAGATCCATAAGTCCCACACTATTTTAAGACCATCTCTAGCATATTGGAATGAGCAAAATTTTTAGCTTTGGTTTGATTTGTTACAGTTCAAGAACCTAGTCCAGTATTGGATGGAAATAAATGACTGTGTACTGGGATATTATAGGATTCAATAAAATACAATGAATTAATATAGAAATTAAGTTGTCAGTCATAAAATAGATTTGCCTTGTCAAAACTAAATTAAGAGAAACATGTTCAAATAGTTAATATATCTACATAACAAAAATGTATTTTTTTTAAACCAGAGATTTTATTGTTTATATTTAAAGAGCAGTGGCCTTCACTGTGTTTGAGAGGTTGAAGCCAGGGACATGAGCCTGGGGCTGGGGATGCTGCTGTGAAGCTGTAAGGGCATGGCTGACAATTGTGCTGAGGATTGAGCCAAACAGCTTTTCAAGAATGGACATTTGAACAACTGGGCAGTGCTGGTCTGTACTTCAAGATTCTGGTTCAATTATTGACATTTGGCCAACACTCTCTACATTTACAAAAGTGTCAAGGGATTCAGGAATCTTTACAGACACATTGTTCTGATATTTTTTGATGACATGGAATGCAACTCCAGAAATCCTAAGTCATAATAAATGTGGAATTTAACTTTTATGGAGATGATATGGAAGTTGATTATAGAAGCTATGAGGTAGCTATGGAGAAAAAAAATTGTGTTAACAAGGAGAATCCCACTCCTCCAACCAAATGTCTGCTTTCTGAAGAAAAGAAGCAGTACCCTGGTATTTATGTGTTTATGGAAGCCATGGTGAGAATAGCTTCTTGAAAATCTAGGACTCTGAAGAAATCATCATTGTTGAACTTGCATATGCATTTGAACAAATGTGGTGGAAGAGACATTTTCAACAGAAGTCATTTATTGTCGATTCTTGTTAAGGATATATGAGTATTTTCATTCCACCAATGTCATAGTGCTTATTAGGAAGCAAGTAGAAGAAGACTCCCTTTTGCATCAAAGTGATCTCATGGCTGGAGTTCATCTTATGGATAGATCTGCTATTTAGGTCTTAGAATTTTTACAAGAAATCATCAGGCCAGCCAGGTGAACCTGAATGATCTTTTTCAGGTGTATCTTAAAAGTTTATATGTCTTAACTCCTGGACATCAGATTGCTCTTTTTCCAGATAAATCCTCCAAATGTGTTAATAATGGATTTCTTTGCAAATATGGAGCAAGGTGGACATTACCACAGAGACTGTTTCTCTGAAACATAATTTATATTTATGGGATACAGACATTTCAGATGACAAAAAGATGAAAAATTAGTGGAATCACTTAATTAAGCTTCCTGTAGCTCAGGTAATTTACTAGGCACCCAAGCAGAAGGATTGGCACCTGCTAGGAGACTTCATTATGGGACTGTGGGTCCTCATCTCTGTGGAGATTTTCAAGCACATGAGACATGTGTTTTAGTGGGGGTAACCAATGAGTAGCACATGTGCTTGAAGAGATAAGGGGACTTTTGGGAATCCCGCCCTCTGATTTGTGTTTTTTCATTGTGATCCAATTTCTTTGAACGTACTGCTATTATAGAATCTTTCATTTTCTGGGTTAAACATGGTGAAAGTAAATCTTGTCTTGGTTGATGGTTTAAGATGTTAATTTTTCAGTGTGAATACTTTGGATTTATTAATAAATGTAAAAAATAATCCTTCTCTCCTCCCCTAAAAGTAAGCAAGTATCTACCTTTCTCTCCTCTTTTTCCTTATTTATCATTTCTTCTTTATTTCATGCTCAATATATATATATATATATATATATATATATATATATGGGTATATGTTAGCTCTTTCTGGAGTGCCAAGAAACATTCAATATCTCCAGTCAAAAAGAGAATCGGAAAAAGGGAAGGAGAATACAGACAGAGAAAGAGCCAAAGAGATACAGAAAAACAGAGACCAAGACAAAGACAAAAACATGTAATACAGACATAAAGACAAAGACAGAGATTGACCTTTCCATTCATTCTACCACATCTTTAAAGTTAATAGGTTTTCTTTTATTTTTTATTCAAACTTCTTGAAAGCTGAATCACATCTGCTTTCTCTCATTATCCTCCTTAATCCCTGCTTTTCTCTTGAATCCACTGACTTTTTCTGGGTCTTGTTCTTCCCTAAACACTCTTCTATTTTTAATACAATTAATTATTCTTGTTCTTTGAATTCTTTCCTTCTTTTGTTTCTAGTATGTTACTGCATTCTTCCATTTGAAGGACAGATGATGAAAAGGAAGATGAGGAGGACAATAAGGATAAGAAAGAAGAGAAGCAATAGAGCATAATGAATAGAAGGATGGAAATGGAATAAGATAGTTTCAAATACCAAGCCTGAAAATGATTGTGTAACCATGAACATTTTCCTTAATCCTCAGTTTCCCAATTTGTTCAACCATAATAATAATAATACATATACTAAGCTATTTCATAGGATTATTGGGAGGTTCATATTATAGCATGTATACAAAATACTTTGCAGACTTTGAAGTGCTATATCAATATCAGTTTTATTTCCCTCCTACCTCTATCTGTGATCATACTATTTCCTCATCCTATCCCCAAATGCTTGCATTCCTCAGGGTTCTATTCTCAACTATTACTCACATTTCCATTCTAAATCCAATAGGTTTTCACTTTGGTATGGTTCTGCCCTAAACTCTCCATCATCTGAATTCTTATAATATTTAATTTATTCTTTTTATATCCCATTTATATCTTACTTTCTCTAACAATTGTCTCTATATATTTTTCTCCCTATCTCCTTCATATAATTGTAAATTCTTTAGGAAAATAATTTTATTTCCCTTAGTATCTTATACAAATTACACTGAAAAATATCTCTTGAATGGCATAATGACAGCTGTAAGAGTATAGAACAGAGGCAGAACATAAAACTAAGGAAATGCTACACATCCTGGCTGGTGTTAGCATATGCATCCTTCAGAAAACATACTTTTGTATACTTAAAGAATAATATAACATAAAATCAACTAGCAAACTAAAATAATATAAAGAAAGAATAAAGGGCTACATGTTCATAGTTCACAGGGAAGCAAGATGAGATGTCCCTATAGTTGGCTGTCTTTTCTACATTGATTCCTACCAGAAGGAATGGCAAGACATTGGCAATGGCAAAGACTAGCTTCTGTTCACTTTAGAGAATGGGTACTAGGTTAGAATTATAAATATCTGGTCCCTTATATATTATTAATCTAAAGGAAATTATTTTAGGTTCAAGTTGTTCTTCTAATCAATATCTCTTAATAAGGAAGGAATTCTCCAAGTCATATAGTCAAAGAAGGCTTGCTTCTTTTTTTTTTTTTTTTACCTAATTCCAGTTCCACAATGGACACAGATATTGAATAATGAATAAATCCATTGATCCAAGTAGATGACAAAAGAAAATTTTCAGAAGATATAAATATGATAATATTCTAGATGACACAAATTGAGTGGATTTTCTCATTTGCAGAATCAATTGGCAATCAAGAAAGAGAGAATTTCAGTTCTCACCCAAGGGAAAATTCCCAGAAGTCTCTAGAATAAGAAATTGGTATAGGGACATGATTGAAGTGTTAGCTTTTCTTCATGTTGATTGACTTTAATGGATCTTTATAAATGACTGACAAGAAAACATTTTCAACATTTAATTTAGAAGTCAAATCTACCAAAGTGGGGAGTCCAAGTGAAAAAAAAATCAAATAACAGTGGACATATTGCCATAAGAAACTGATGAAAATAAAGCCCTATTCACAAATTATGTTTTCCCTTCTTGAAAATGCTCCCTATAGTCACTATTTCTATACAGGGACTAAGTTAGCCATGTTAAATGCCAAAATATTTTACAAGTTCAGATGACTGCTACTAGAAGAGAAAGGTGTTTATTTATCATGTTACTCAGCCTAGTTTTTTTTTTTTTTTTAAGACAGCTTCTAATTCAATTAGGCAATTTCATACATGCTATATTATTTATTTATGATCAGGAAATAATTTGGTTCTCCAAAGTCATATATCCACTCATCCAAATGACAGGAAATTACTACTGACAAAGCAAAACCAATCCTTTGTCTGCCCTCCACTCTTGCCTTTGCTTTAAAAATTTAAAAAGAAAATATTAAATTAGTGTGTCCCAAAGCTTGAACAAAAGGGTTCCTGAAAATAAAAACTGCAGCTTTATAAAAGAAAAAGGGAAGGGGGGAGGAGAAAAGAGCAAATCTAATATAGGCCCTTAGACATTTGTGCACATACAGAAAGTCAGGAACTTCACGGATGAAAATTTGAGAAAAAATCACTCTAAGCAAGTTTAAACAACACAGCTATTTTTTTTTCCCTTTGCCCTTTAAACAATGCTTCTCCATCTATTCATGCCCCAGGGCTATTTGGAAAGTAGGAAAACAGTCTTACCATTCTCCTTTTTTCTTTGGTCCTACACATTCTGGTAGCATGAATGCAAGGTGATTAAATTCATATTACTTCATTATAATGCAAGAAAAGAAAAATATGAATATGTTTTGGTTTTATTTAAGGAAAGGAACAAAATGGCTTGATTCAAATCTAATACACCTGGTTTCCTATTGGGTGAAAATCACCATGTTAAGTGCCAAGTCAAAGAAAAGGTAGATATGAGTGATCTTTACATATTCATTTAGAACTCAGAGAAATCAGCCCCCTGCTAGGGAGTAAGAAAGCTAACTAAGTTTCTTTTCTGGTATATAACTCCCAGGTAAAACCAATTTGCAGAAGTTGGGGCAGCAAAAACAGTTCACAATGGTCCAATTAACAAATCTTTCCCAACAGGTGTGTGTCTATAACTCAAGTGTGAACTTGGGAAAGCAATTTATTGGTTTTATAAAACTTACATAGGGCAATTCAGTATATAACATTTTCCCCTTTATTCCCAAAAGAGATAATAAGAAACCAGGTTATAAAAGGAACTAAAGTCTTTCGTCTCATGATATCAGGGAAAAACATTTTTTAGGCTCTGAAAAATGAATTTTTAGAAGTGTGTTTTCATCAGAATATTTTCTCAGCAAGAGCCAAAATAAAGATTTATCTTAAAAACAAAACACTGCAGAAATCTATCTTATAGTTAAAAAAGGAATATCATTTTCAGTGTGCCAATTCATGCCCTTATGAATTATGCAGTCATAACCTCGAGTTATCCAAAAACAAGCAAAGAGGAAAGTTTTACAGTTTTAATTTCATCATAAAAACTTTCAGGCAGAATCTTTGTTATTTACTGTAAAATGGCTGAAAATATGAGTGAATATATAAAAATAACATTATCTACACACTTTACTAGTATTATAATAATTATTTCATCAGTTTTTTCCAGCTTATAATTAAGTACTATTTCTCTCTGTGCCCACTGTCAGGATTTTGTGTAGAAGAATGGCTTTTTCTATAAGGGCAACTCTTTTTTTTTTTTTTTCCCTAGTGTTTGAATAACTGACTCCATCACTGGAGATTAGAATTACATTCAAATGATTCTACATAACTGTACTATGACTATGAAAGTTCACTTCATACTCTTCTACACCCTTTGAAAGAGTTACAGAATGCTTAATAAAATTTTTTCTCCTCAACATTATTTCCAATTCTATAATTGAATTCACCTTATCCCCACTCCTTATGAGGAACTAGCCTGTTTCACCCTCCCTCATTCATTGTTCCTTTGGCAACTCATATTTCATCATTAAGAAACTCCAATGCTGAACAAAGTTTCTATTTTATCTTAGAGGACATAGGGGGAAATTGAAATATATTGAGTAGAGGAGTGACATGGTTAGAGCTGAGTTTTGAGAATATCTAGTGGACATCTATGTGGAGAATGAATTGGATAGGGAAGATATAAGAACAAGGTGATCTAATAGGAAGTTATTGATTTAATCCTAATGAGAGATGAGGAGGTTTTAACCATGTGAGTGGCTATAGAAATGGACAGAATAGGAATGATGTGAAAAGTATTATAGAACTAGAGTTAATAAGAAGGATAGAGAGACAGACAAAGAAACAGAGATAGAGAACTGATAGTTATACATGAGAGAGATAAGTATAGAAACCAGGAGACAGATAGATAGAGAGAATCAAGCCTCCATTTGTCTATTCAATATGAAGAAAAAAAGAATTATCAAGATAGAAAAATATCAAACTCTTAGCTCCATCTACTACTTGTGTTTCAGTTAAAAGTCACATACTTCTCAAGTTCCTTCTTGCCTATGCCTCATAATCTGTATGAAGGTTAGACATTATCTTATCTTCTGCATTCCAAATTTAGCTAGATCATTGAGAATATCTTCTTATTTTCTGAGCAAAGAATCAGTTTTGAATCAACGGGGTCCTGACCTAGTCATGATAGGAAACTGCCACCTCAATCTGCTCCACATGACATATTGGGGCCATCTTTTCTATTTGGAACCAAAAAGGGAAAGAGTGAAAGAATGACATATTATTCTCTCTCTCACCCCCATTCCAAATAGCTGGAAGGCAACAGGATGTCACTTGTTAATTTACAGTATTGCCAAGGAAGGCTGATCATGCAAGTCCCTAAGAAAGTTAGGATATTGTCAGCAACTATGATAAAATGCAATATTCTAAACCGAATATAGAGAGGGGGAAAAGTTAGTGAAACTCATAGCCAAAAAGAGGTACAGGATTATTTAAGAATTTTATTACTTTGTTTTGTCCTGTTTCTAACCTCACTGTTTCATTATAGTTCAAAGCTGAACCTTGCTCAGTTCACACATACTTTTATTTGATGAAAGCTATGTTAACAATTATATCAACTTTCTATGTGATTCTGAAATTCACGTAAATACAAAGAAAACTTTTATATTTTTTCTTAAAATATATATCAAATTAAAATTGAAGCATTAGAGTATCTGCAAAGAGTAGTGAGGTTGAAGTTAAGAGGGACTTGTCTTCTAGGCCAAGGGTGGGACTTAAAAACAGTGTCTCCAGTGTTCAGTTACCTCTCTGACCATTTCTATAATGTGTAAAGTGGTATTTGGAGCACCTGCTTCACAAGGTTGTGATGATCAAACGAAAATCTGAATATAAAGTGTTTGTAAAACTTAAAAAGAGCTTTATCCATACTAATATGAATAGCAGTATTATTTATTATAAACAGACTGAAACTTATCAGAAGACTGATAGTATGAGGCAAAAGTCTATTTTTTTCCCTCTCACAGTCAACATAGTATGTGCAAATTTCTTTAGAGATGGAATATAATTCTTCCTTTACAAAGCTTATGAAAGCATGTATTCATAGATTAAAATGTTAATAAATATGATCTAAGTAGGAGGGAGAGGTCCTTCCTTTCTATCAAGGATTCCCCTTCTTCCTCTTGATCTTGCTTCATGAGATATATAATTAATTCTAGCTGATATAGTCCATGTAGAATGGGAGCCTAATTGCTCATGTTAATTGGACGCCACTACTTGCTTTGCTTTATAATTTATCCCCAGGGCCTCTTTTCTGAACATGGAAATGCATGAGACCAGTGAGTAAATTAATTTTTCCTCTTAGAAGACTTGGTATTGACTACATATACACACAATAAAAATAAATATACACACATGCTTATACACGCACAAACACCTTGTTGACTATCTTCATTCTATTGAGAACTTGTATATTCAAGAAGTAATTAGTCAAGATTAGCTATTACTGTTCATGAAAGGATAAGACCTGGTGTCATATACCTCAGTGCTCTGGGGCACTGATGGAACTGTGAGGGGAATTGTGTGCAGCACCTGCCTCCTGCATCATGCCCTGCTTAATCAACTTCATCTCCATGGGGCAGTGGAAAGAAAGCTGGAAGATCACCAAGAGCTATTTACACAACTGGAACCATTCCATCCTCACTCAAGTGAAGCAAACAACTATGAATGGGTTCTCTATTCCAATAACCCAAGAAAAACAATATGAACTGGACATCTTGGGAAGTAAGTTGCCATAGGCATAAAGACACCAAGGAAAAGGTAAACTATTAAAGAAACAGCTCTTAGTCTAATCAAAGATATCCTAAGTAAATCATCAGTGGAAATTCTTGAAGATGCTTTTGTTAATGTTATGGTAGTAAAAACAAAATGCTAGCACATCAAGGTAAATGATAGGATGGGAAATATCTAATCTCTGAGAAATAGGGAGAAAGAATTTAGAATAAAAGGTAGAATCTTTTGATTTGTCACATATACATACATAGGTTACAACTCATTTTCAGAGTTGTGTGTGCCTGAACATTACATACATAAGATCATAGACCAATATTTCTTAGTAACCTAAAATCTACTATTTTCCTTCCACACTAAAACATTCCAGGAATCCTTGATTCTCCTTTATTTACTTTCCTATTTCACTATCTCTTCTAATTTTTTTTTTCCTTTCTTCCACCTTAGAATTTTAAAATTTATTTTCTCCAGTGTATCATAATCTAGTAGATAGGTTTCATGACAAGTTGGTAGATATGAGTGGTTTAAAAAAGAAAAAAAAAAAGAAAAACTGGCCTCAATTCCAGTCTTTGGTACATACTAGGTATGTATTCCTAGGCCAGTCATTATGTAATCTATGACTATATTATGGAGAAGTTGTTAATGGCTTTCATAAGTAAAAAGAATTTCCTCATCTAGGGATTCCTTATACCATTGAAATCATAGATTCAGGTTCTATTATCTATCTTATTCTGAATCCTGATGGATTTGTTTTAAAGTTAGTCAAGAATTTCAAACTCTCAAGATTCTCTCAAGTTTCACATTTAACAAATCAATAAGAATCACTATGTGCCAACAGTCTTTATCTGCTTTTGACCACTTACAAAGCAATATTTTAAAGTCAAATTTCACAAGCACTATTATTCCTAATTAAATACTTTTTGAGACATAATATCAATTTAAAGAAACATCTTGAGGGGAAGAGATAATTTATTGTTGAATAGTTGGAGACAGGATATTAGTGCAGACAAGGAAATACAACAATAGAGACCAAATGATCAGAGCATGTGAACTGATAGATATGAAATCTTTAGAAGAAGAAAGAGAGAATTAGCTTCCCTAATACCTTAAATGTTTACAGACCAGAATATTAATTTAAAGGCAGAAACAGTAGGAACTATAATAGTCAAATAACTATTAATATAATATGCAGCTTTAGGAAAAGTTTTATTGGCAAGAGTACATACCAGATTAAAATATATAGGGGGTTATGATAGGTCTTAGTTAACCACAGCTTGGTCAGTGTAATATTTGTAACTGTATTCATATGTCTGCATATAGTTAGGCAGTTAATATTAGCAGAAGTCCTACTGCTGTCAGAAATGACACAGTTCCAAATGCCTCAGGAATTGATTCTATTAGGAAATGACCACAATAGCCATATGGGAAACAAATTCTACCACTAAACATCATAATAGTAATACATTGATATAATGCATTAAGATTTTAAAAATGCTTTTTCCACAATGTTTTCTCCACACTTGCATGTATATTTTTATCCTCATTTTTTGTAAGTGGGGAAACTGAGTTTCAGCAAAATGAAGTAGTATACTGCCCAAATATGAGCAGTCCAGAAGTAGGAATCTTGGGAGTTAAATCTAGAGCTTCACATTTCAATTGCAGTACTTTTTTTTGGTCATTATGTTGTCTCCAGTAAAAGAATCAAATGTGCAGTGGCTCTATTATTTTTGCTGTGGTGATGGGTTATTTAACTATTGTTTTTTGGGGAAAAGTCATGCATGCTAAAATTTAATTTTAATTTTTTAAAATAAAAATTCCATAGTGAAGTTTGAGGTATGTTTCTTTTATAATTACCAGAACAATATTTATATTGCTGGAGTGCACTTGTTACATCAGGAGCATGAAGACTCCTAGAATTTCAGTACTGTCCCTTCTGGTGTCCTGAAAGAAAGCATGTGTCCAGGAGGCAGGCAGATTAAGTGCTCCAAGGGTATCGTAAAGCACAGTTGGAAGCAATGAAGCATTGATGTCATTAGTGGGGAAACAGCAGCAATGGAAAAACCACATTGGCGTGCAGCAATCAAGGGCTCAGAACAAAAACATCAGGCTGACCATCATATTAACACACAAATCCACAGGCCAATGCAGTAAATGGCAGAGATGGAAACTAACCAAAGTCAGACTAAATCTGTATTCTAACACAAAGCAGGGCCTCTTTGCATCCAGTCATTTCTTTTTCAACTTTAACACTCTTTTACTCAGGAGATTCTTGTTTCAGCACCTTTCATTCCCCACTCCCAGCAATGAGTAGAAAGGGAGCTGCATACATTGCTGGAATATCTGCCAACTGTTTGACAGAGACAAAAGAAACCAGTTGCACCCTCAACAAGAGGCAGGTGTCCCAAAGACATGGTCTTAAAGGGATTTTCAATAAAGCATTGATGTTTTCACTCATGTTCATTTATTCAGAAAATAAAATTATCAGCACTTTTTTTCTCCTTTTAACACAGAAAATATCTCCAATAATGAATATTTTAGCAATGATGTTCTGACAAAACTATTTCCTAGCTCTCATCCTTCTCTTTAAGAAAATTAATTGAAATAATATAAATAGGAATAATAGGAAATCCTTGCATAGCATAGATTGTTTTTAAATTTTCAGCTGTTGAATGGTAAGTAATAAGACATGAGCAATCCCACTTAGCCCTATTCAAACTAACTTAGATGACACATCTGTATATGGTTGTCTAGTTAATATTAGCAGAAATTCCTTCTGCTGTCGGAAATGATACAACTTCTAATGTTAGGGATCCAATGATAGCTTACCCTAAGAATGGAATGGATAGATCATAACCAGGAACACTTTCCCTATTGGTAATTCACACTGGCCAGAGCTACTCCTTGGGGAGGGTTGAAAGTTTTGCCAATTCTTCATACTTTAATTATGTAATCATCCCTAAAAACTTTTGTTTATGGTGATAATAAGTACTTCTTTTCTAGAAAGTAGTTTCTATTAGCTGTTGAAGATGATTCAAATATCTCCCTTCAATGTATAATAGACTCATGCAAAAAGGTTGTAATGCATAATTCATGTGCATAACTCAGTACATTAAGAAATAACTAAGGTGCAGTACATATGAAACTTTCATATTCACACTCAAACTGAAATTGTTGTCAATGAACTCCATTAAAGCAGAATACAAAGAGCTTATTTCCCTTTAAATATGACCAAAGAAGCATACTTGTTTTGTTGCTGTTATATATATATATAAATATATATATGTATGTATATGAGTGTATATAAGTAAGTATAATCTCAGATCAACACTAGATTACAATTAAATATGATAGTAAAAACACACTAAGAATTCTGGTTTTGTGTAGAATGTGTTATGTTCAGTTTCTTAATTTCACTAATTCTCATTTTTTTCATCTGAAAAATGTTTGATGATTTTTTAAACTCTAGATCTATGATCCATATGGTCATATTCATAAAAGAAAATAACTTCAGAAAGTATGAGTGCTTTATTCAAGTTTACAGAAGTAATAATTAGAGTCATGGTGCTCTTTCCAGATCTGGGAGAAGTAACATATTAAGTTATTATCCAATACTAATATGATAGCTGTCAGATATTGACAAGAATAGATTCTCCTAGAGGAAAAAAAAACAACACAAAAATGGAATATAGAAAGGGTAAGTTTTGACTAGAGTAGATCCTAAAGAAGGAAGAATATGGAACATTAAGTAAGAGAATGAAACCCATGTGGAATATTAGAGTGGAAAACTCTGGGGAGCCATAGAATGATGTTAGGGGAGCTGATTTAGGAAAGTCTGGCCATATAAAGATTGAGATGTTCTTTAAAAAAAAAAGGAAAAGGAGACTGATGAAGAGAGCAATTACAGAGGGCTGGTTTTGTGTGTATTTATGCATTTCCATGGAAATAATTAATAGAATTTGTGGCTTTACTAACACAAATATTTGCGTCAGACTGTATCAGAAAAAATTATATTTATAAATAGTGTATGAGGTCAATGGCAGGGAAGAAAGAAAGAAGACAAATTATAGTAACAGATGGAAAGTGAGCTTAATACAATTAAATTTGGTCAAGAATATCAAGACAAAACAGTTATATAGTTATATAAAAATGTTCTAATCAGTATTAATCAGAAAAATGCAAATTAAAACAATTCTGAGGGACCACCTCACACCTCTCAGATTGGCTAAGATGACAGAAAAAGATAACAATAAATGCTGGGGGTGATGTGGGAAAACTGAGACACTAATGCATTGTTAGTGGAGTTGGGAACTGATCCAACCATTCTGGAAAGTAAATTGGAATGTGCATACCCTTTGATCCAACAGTGTCTCTACTGGGCTTAAATCCCAAAGAAATCATAAAAGAAGGAAAAAGACCCACATATTGCAAAGATGTTTGTAGCAGCTCTTTTTGTGATGGCAAGGAATTGGAAAATGAGTAGATGCCCATACTTGGGGAATGGATGATTAAGTTATGGTGTATGAAATTAATGGAATATCATTGTTCTATAAAAGATATTCTATAACAGCAGGATTATGCTATGATCAAGTATGATAGATTTTGTTCTTCTTGGTGGTTCAGTGATCCAAGACAATCCCAATAAACTTTGGATAGAAAAAGCCATCTGCATCTAGAAAGAGAACTATGGCAACTAAATATTTTTCTCATTTTTTCCCCTTTTTGTTCTTATTTTTCTCTTCCACCATGATACATATAGAAATATATAAAAATGTATATATATATCAAAAAATATATTTACAAGTAGTGGGGAAAATAATGATACTACTACTACTACTACTACTACTACTACTACTACTACTACTACTACTACGGCTAAATATAAATGTCTAGAGAAAAGGTGAAAAAAACAAAAGAATGTGGTCTATCAATATTAAATCTCAAACTATATTATAAAACAGTAATCATCAAAAATATCTGATACAGCCAAGAAATAAAGTGGTGAATCAGTGGAATTAGAAACATAATACACAGCACTGAATTACCATAGTAACCTAGTGCTTGATAAATTCTAGCCTTTGGAAGAAGAACCCACTATTTGATAAAAACTGCTGGACAAAAACAGACTGATATATGACACCATATGCCAAGATAAGGCCAAAATGAGTTTTGATTTAGAAAGAGAGTTTGACATCCTAAGCAAATTAGAAGAGCAAAGAACAGTTTTCCTGTCAGATCTCTGGAGAAGGGAATAATTTACATCCAAACAAGAGAAAGAGAGAATTACAAAAGTAATAGTAAATATATTAAAATAGTAAAAGTAGATAATTTTAATTGTATTAAATATATATGTAATTAATGTAATGCATGTCATATGTATAAATACATATAATGTATGTATGTACATATAATTACAAATCTTGAACACAAACTAAACCAATGTAACCAAAATTAGGAGGAAAGCAAAAAACTGGAAAACAACCTTACAGCAAGTGTTTCTAATAAAAGCCTCATTTCCCAAATAAAGAACTAAGCCAAATTTATAAGAATATGTCATTTCCAATTGATAAATGGTAAAAGGATATTCACAGACAGTTTTCTAATGAAGAAATCAAAGCTATCTACAGGAATATGGAGAAGTACTCTAAACAATGTTTTTTATTTGAGAAATACAAATTATAACAACTCTGAGGTACCACTTCACGCCTATCAGATTGGTTAATATGGCCAAAAAAAGGAAATGTAAAATATTGGTGAGTTTGTGGGAAAATTGGGACACTAAATGTATTCAACCTTCTGGAGAGAAATTTAGAATCGTGACCAAAAGGCAATTGTACTTTTCATATCCTTTGATCTAGCATATTCTTCTGTATTCCAGAGAAATCATAAAAGGGTAAAGATCCAACATGTGTAAAAATATTTATAGAATTCCCTTCATGATGGCAAAACATTGGTAATTAATGGTATTTTCATTAGTTGGGGAATGGCTAAACAAGCTGTGGTTTGCAAATGGAATACCATTGCGCAATAAGAAATAATGAATAGGCAGATTTCAGAAAAATCTGGAAAGAATTGTACATACTGATGCAAAGTGAAATGAGCAGAACTCAGAAAATATTGTACAAAGTATCAGCAACACTGTGTCATGATCATTCATCTATGAATGATGATGAATGATCATCAACTATGAATGATTCAGCTCTTCTCGGCAACACAATGATCGAAAACAAATACAAAGGACTCATGAAGAAAAATATCTATCCATTACAAGATAAAGAACTGATGGATTCTGCATTCAGATCAAAGCATACTTTCCATCCCACTTCCTTTATTCTTTTTCATGGTATCTTTTCCCTCCTTTTTATCTGCTTCTAACTTTTCAACTGACTAATAGAGAAACATGTTTTGCATGACAGCACATATAGAACCTATATCAAATTGTCTAACATTTTTGAAAAAGGGATAGGAAAAATTGGAACTCAAAATCTTGTGAAAATCAATGCTAAAAATTGTCTTGGAATATAACTGGGAAAATATTATTAAAGATATAATTAAATTTAACATCATGAGCAACTTTATAATGTATAAAAATTTAATAATTTAAAGCATTTAGTCTTTCTTGTAAAAAGAATGTACATTACACAATCAACACAATACTTTACTGTCACATTTCCCAATGGGATGTGTGTGTATGACTTTATAAACTAGGTTAAAGCTTTTTATATGTTCACATGCAAAATCATCATAAGAACATGATTCAAGGACTATCATAAATAGTTGTAAATTTTCAGAGAAACATTGGTAGGCTATTTTGTCATCATCATTGTTATGTTATTTAATAAAAAAAGAGGAGCAATGTTTCTTTTTGCTATCTATTTAACTTGAAAACTTTTTTTTTTTTTAATCTTATGCCTATTCTTTCTAGAGAAAAGTCACTCTAGTACCCTTGGATTCAGTTTCCTTCTCTGAATGAAAACAATATAAATGTGAATTTAGCTCAAATTTCTTTACAGTAATAAAAGATCATAAAATCCTTCAAACTATAAAATATTAAGTAGTATTGTTCATTAATGAACATCACAATGTTTAAATGACTCCATTATTTCTCAGTTGTATTTTGAAATAAATATTTCTCATATTTTTGTACTTATACTTTGATTATGTTTTTCTTATTGTCTCTTTTTCCATTTGTTATTATTTTCTCTATTATTTAACACAATTTATCTTTAAAAATCTTATCAATGTAGGAAAAATGTAGACCAAACAGTCACTTCAATCATTCTAACTCAAAGAAAAATAACATTATTGCTTATTCCATTCATGGGTAACCACAACACCCTTTCTAAAGACTTTAGGTAAACAAAAAAAAAAAATTAAATAATATTCCATTTACCCTTATCTATCTTTCAAATGGGTATCAAGTAGATAACGTGCTAGTTTTGATGGCAGAGCCCTGGGTTCAAATACCACTTCTGTCTCCTGCTACTTATGTAAAATTGGGCAAATAATTAAGCAGTCTGAACCTCAATTGTCTATTCTGTTAAATGAATCTAATCATAGGTGCAGTACCTACTCCTAGGCTTGTATAAGGTTCATATTAGAAACTATATAGATAAACTTTAAAGTATTATTGAAACACTAGTCATTTTTTCATATCCTTTTCATGAGATCTGAAAAAGACAGCATATAAATTTCTTCCTTGTGGAAGCCTTTTTCCTTTTCATAATTGTGAATTGATATAGAAATTTTTCATAATGAAAAATATTTTTTAGCCTAAAGCTACATCAAGGTAAGCCAAGGTTAACAAAAATTTAGTTATAGAAACATGAACCCCTTATCTTGCATGCTTCTATAAGAATTCTCCTATAGTTAGCAAAAAAGAATTAGTTTATAATCAATGTATGTCTTGTAAGTTTTAGAAGCTTTAATTCAAAATATCTGAAAATGAAATTATTAATAAATTAGAGGAACATAGGATAGTTTACCTCTCAGACCTGTGGAAGGGGAAGGTCTTTATGACCAAAGCAGAACTAGAGATCATTACTGATCACAAAATAGAAAATTTCGATTATACCAAACTGAAAAGTTTTTGCACAAACAAAACTAATGCAGACAAGATTAGAAGGGAAGCAATAAACTGGGAAAATATTTTTACAGTCAAAGGTTCTGATAAAGGCCTCATTTCCAAAATATATAGAGAATTAACTCTAATTTATAAAAAATCAAGCCATTCTCCAATTGAAAAATGGTCAAAGGATATGAACAGACAATTCTCAGATGAAGAAATTGAAACTATTTCTAGTCATATGAAAAGATGCTCCAAGTCATTATTAATCAGAGAAATGCAAATTAAGACAACTCTAAGATACCACTACACACCTGTCAGATTGGCTAAGATGACAGGAAAAAATAATGATGATTGTTGGAGGGGATGTGGGAAAACTGGGACATTGATGCATTGTTGGTGGAGTTGTGAACGAATCCAACCATTTTGGAGAGTAGTTTGGAACTATGCTCAAAAAGTTATCAAACTGTGCATACCCTTTGATCCAGCAGTGTTACTACTGGGATTATATCCCAAAGAGATTATAAAGAAGGGAAAGGGACCTGTATGTGCACGAATGTTTGTGGCAGCCCTTTTTGTAGTGGCTAGAAACTGGAAACTGAATGGATGTCCATCAGTTGGAGAATGGCTGAATAAATTGTGGTATATGAAAATTATGGAATATTACTGTTCTGTAAGAAATGACCAACAGGATGATTTCAGAAAGGCCTGGAGAGACTTACACGAACTGATGCTGAGTGAAATGAGCAGGACCAGGAGATCATTATATACTTCAACAACAATACTATATGATGACCAGTTCTGATGGACCAGGCCATCCTCAGCAACGAGATCAACCAAATCATTTCTAATGGAGCAGTAATGAACTGAACTTGCTATACCCAGAAAAAGAACTCTGGGAGATGACTAAAAACCATTACATTGAATTCCCAATCCCTATATTTATGCACACCTGCATTTTTGATTTCCTTCACAAGCTAATTGTACAATAATTCAGAGTCTGATTCTTTTTGTACAGCAAAATGTTTTGGTCATGTATACTTATTGTGTATCTAAGTTATATTTTAATATATTTTAACATCTACTGGTCATCCTGACATTTAGGGGAGGGGGTGGGGGGGTAAGAGGTGAAAAATTGGAACAAGAGGTTTGGCAATTGTTAATGCTGTAAAGTTACCCATGTATATATCCTGTAAATAAAAGGCTATTAAAAAAAAAAATTTACTAGCACTTTTTGGCAGTTTAAATTTTAAAAGAAGAAAAGCAAACTGAATTAGATCATGTCAGATGGTAAGTTAGGCATATTAGTCCTGCATTTACTCTTTAACATCACTACAATACTACTTAATAATTCCACTGTAATGAATGATACATCAATGATCTGAAAGAATTAATCCCTAGCATAGTTAATTTATCACCAGGGGACAGTTAGGCCATATTCTTACCTAGAAAACGGTCCTATTTGAGCCATTATTCAATATAAAAATTAAAAAATACTTTTGTTTTTGCACTACAGATTTTTCTCTCCCCTCTCCCAAAGAACTTCAAATGCCTTATTATAAAGCAAACATGCCACCCTTCAGTATCCAAGATGGGAATGTATATATCTTTATAATAAAACATGAAAAGGAAAGTAAAAGAAAAGTTATACTGTCAACATAAGACAGCAAAAGTAACATTGTGGTCCTACTATTAGAATTCAGGTCTCCCCTTCCTAGTGTAGCTTTCAAAATATGGTATATTAATAAAGAAAAGAGCACTTAACAATATAACAATGATGTTAACAAAAATCACATTACATATTTTATCTCATTTGAACTTCAGAGCAAAGTCATGAGCTAAGTCTACCTTGAATGGTAGGTAATACATAGCAGGTAGAGAATTGACACTGTAGGAATGAAGAACTGTGTTCAATTTGTTTAACTTCTCAGTGTTCACTAAAGTGATTCCATGATACAGATGCAGGTGTAAATTGTCATTGCTAGAAGTGTTTCACTACGAATTTCTTACATGGTGAAAGAAAAAAAAATAATTAAAAATAAAGTTGATAACTGGCATTTATAAAGTACTTTGCCATTTATAAAATGTTCTACATATATTATCTTATTAAAGTCTTATAATGACCATGAGAAATCAGTATTGTAGATTTTATCACCCCCATGTTCTAGTTGAAGAAACTGAATCTAATGAAATTTTAGGGATTTGTCCATTGGCACATACCTAGTAAGTACTAGTGGTAGGATTTTCAATTTTTTTTTGCCATGATTCTGAGATTTTTATAAGGCAAAAACCAAAGAATTGAAGAAGCATGTTCCATGACATACAGAAATTACTGTGCATTTTTAACCAGACTACTATGGGAGCAGGCTCTTTGGCTCCTGAGGACTTATACAGCTGCATACATTTGTCTGCTTTGTTAGGTTTATTGAATATGGTGGTTATCCCCTTCCCCCTTCATGGTGCCATCTCAGCTGTCTGCCTTCCCTTCTCATATTCTCATCTAAGTCCAGAAAGGAAATTTTAAAGGTAACTGAAATGTGTGTAATATTGTGGGGATATTTTATGCATAAGTATTTTTTAAAAAATGGAATGGGAGTTTTCTCTATCCAAGATTTTAATTTATGTTTTAAATTGTCTAAATATTCAAGACCTGAAATTGGTCAGTTACTTCTAATATGTTAGAATTACATAGTTTTAAGTAGGTCAAGAAATTAAGAGCTAAATCAGGATTATAGTGCATGGGATAGTTTGTTCATTCTAGTTCCACTGATATTTTAGTCATAGATCAAATTTCAACTTTTACATAAAGGACAATCCATTTTTTATCACTATTTAAATCTTCTGATATCAGATACATGGAAAAGATGCCAGAGTGTTTTAAGAGATTAAGGAAAGCCCTTGTCCTATCCTGGTTTTTAGAATTGTTATCTGATGATGGAAGGATCATTCATTTATGCAGTGCTTCAATTTCTGCATTTATAAAAATAGTAGCATATTGAAACACTTGATATTAGGTGTATCAGATGGGGTTTAGAAAATTACATAGGATTTAATGTCAGAGAGTCTGGCTTTGATTCTGGTTCTAATATTTAACTATCAGCAAGAGTATAGATAAAACAATTAATCTTTCTAGGTCTAAGTTTTCTTCCATAAGAATAAGCAATTAGTATAAGTGATTCAACCATTTGGACAGTTAGATGGTGCAATGAATAGAACTGCAGTCAAGAAGATCTCAGTTCAAATTTTTGCAAATCACTAAACCGTTATTGCCCCTTCCCTCTTCCTCACACCACTCCAAATTATCTGGAATTATGCATGAGCTGTGACCCAGCAGTACCATTATTAAATCTGTTTCCCTGGGTGATCAGGGAAAAGGAAAAGAACCTATATACTTTAAAATATTTATGGCAGCTTTCTTGTGGTGGAAAAATACTGGGAATTGAAGGGATTCTCATGAATTGTGGAATGGCTAAACAAGTTGTGGTATATATCATGATGGAATAATACTGTACTGTAAAAAAAAAAATCTTGATTTTAGGGAAAAAAGTGGACATATTGGCACAAAACATTGGAGAGTAAACTAAGCAGAACCAAGAGAATGTTATATATAGTAACAGCAACATTTTTCAAAGAATAACTGAACTGTTATTTTTAGTATTATAAATACTCAAACAGGTTATGAAGAACCTATGAAGGAAATTGCTATTTACATTCATAGAAAGTCCTGATAAATAGAAATATGTATAGTATAATTTTATCTATCTATTTATTCATGTTAAATGGTGGTTTTCTCTACCATAAAGTGGGGAAAGAAGTAGACAGTTCAAGATTTAAAAGATAACTAAAAACATAAAATTAAATTTAAGGAAAAAAGCTTAAGGAGTTGAGTTATACAGTCTTTAAGGTCCCTTTTGTCCCTCCAGGCTAATATCCCTCATTCTATCCATTCCCCATGCTTTCTCTACCTGTTCTTATATTAAGTTCTTTCTCAAGAAACTTGAATTTTACAAACTTATTCATACCAAGATGCAAAGTGATTGATTGGTAAAACTCAAAGCTATTACTTTCTGTTGCTTTTGTTGCTTAGATTGGGGTTTCTTAAACTTTTTCCACTTGTGCTTACTTTTTTTTACAACTCCATCTCCAATCTGAACCAACGTGTTTCTGCTAGTATTAGTATATGCTCAATGCAAAGTGTGCATGCTATATTTTCAGAACCAAGGCTGCAGTAAGGTCATAGGCAAGCACTACCAGAAACACCTTGCATTCATTACATGTTCAATTTTGAATTAATTTTTGGTCATTGCATTCAGAATCCTTTTATTGTTGCCAAAATGTTTGCTACTTTCATATTCAGTTACCTGTTTGCATTTGGGGTCCTGATCCACAGGTTTAGAAAGCTTCAGTTTAGACCTATTCTCTTTTAGAATACATAGCCTAAAGGCAAATAATTGGAGCACTGAATGAAAAATTCTGTGGATCAATAAGCTTAATAAGGGAGATTTTTTTATTAGGTAGAAGGAAATTAAGAGTGGGGGAACTTGATACCTATGGCTCAAGGACTGTTGTGCCTCTGAAATTATCTCATATAGTCAGATAATTCTGTTAATGACATGACAATGAAAACTAATAAATATAAAAAATTAGGGAGATGCCAAACTTTTCTCAGTATCATTGAAAACAACCAATAATACCACCACACTTGAACTTTGTGGGATTTGTGTAATTGTTAGAAATACTGAAGTGATATTTTTGTGATAGAGCTATGAAGATCTCTCTCTATTCATCATCATGGCTGAAGAACCCAAATAGGAGGTTTCTGGATGTAATTATTACTGAAACATGAACATATTGTAGCCATATCCTGATATGCTCTCAGTTATCCTCAAAGATTCTCAAATTTGGGGGTTACTGACATAGGGCTTTTGAGATTTCTTTTTTTCAGATGATTTTAGGACATCAATGATAAAGCATAGCTCTGAAAACTTACCTTTTTAGATATGTACTCATTAGGTAAAAACAAAAAAGTTTGCCTGCTGCTTCTAGGCAGTCCATTATAAATTTTTTGTACAATTAATTTCTTGGAAAGCCTTAAATATATATTGAGTTTAGTTATCATATGCCATTGTTTTGTTATTGAAAAAATGTACTACATTTGTTTACCAAATACACTTAGACACACTGATGATTAGTGAAAGTTTGTTAAGAAAATGCCTCACACTCATCTTTAATAATAATGACTTACAGAATCCATTAGCAATATATATCTTTTTATATACATTAAAATATAACTCTCAAGGACATTTTCAATGTGTTATTTGTTTAGATTCATTTGAAAAATGTAGTGAGCATGCCATTTTTTTTTCTATTACAAAGTCATCCAATTAATGTTAACTGAAAGCTCTGATGTGGTACTACAGGTTTAATCTTGGCCCATGTACATTAAAAACACATTATAACATTCTTTAAACAAATATGGTAGTAGAACAGTGAAATAAATAATCACTAACAGCCATTGGTTGCTCTACTTTTCTGAGTCTGGCTTACCATAGAGGTTAGTATATTACATCAGCTATTGCTTTCATCAAATAGGATTCCTCACGAGTTCCCAATAAATACAGTGTACTTTTTCTTTCCCTTCAGGAATGGTAGGTAGCCAGATTCCCTCCCCTCCCCCAAAAATTAGTATATCCAAAAAATGATTAATGGACTCTCTATAAAGGAAGAAGTATAACATTTATGTTTCAAATGTTATTTTTTGTACTGTAAGAAAATAACACTAATATTTTAGAACCTACTTTCTCTTTTACTTTTCACTTAGTTTTTTCCCCCTGAAGTTTAAGTGCTATAAGGTAAGATAAAGGTGTATTTATACCTCTCATAACAGTCAATAAACTAATATCTTGAACTTATGTCCAATACGAACTACTATGATATCAACTATCAACCATCAACTATTATGTACAAGGTATTATAATAGGCTCTATGTGATATATAATAAAATATAAATAGTAACTGATCACTTAACATATATTGCCTGCTATACTAAGCACTTTATAATTATTATCTTATTTAATGCTCACAATTCTGAGATGTATATGCTATTATTATTAATCCCTCTTTTTATAGATGAAGAAATTGAGGCAGAATTTAAGTGGCTTGCCCCAGATCACATGGCTTTAAGTGTATGAGGTCAGTTTGCTGTCAGGTCTTCCTGATGGCGTGCTTCTAGCTACTATTCCACTTAAATGTCCTAGTAGAAGTATTAACTATGTTTTAGCCCTCTAATAAAATTAAACACTTTAAATGCTGAAATTTTCAAGTTCTTTGTCTACATGTTGGAAATACAAAGGAATAGATGGAGTAGTTTCTATCCTTAAGGAACTTAATTTACTAGAAGAGGATACAACAAACAGATTTAGTGTGAAGGGAATTTTAGAAACCATTTAATCCAATCCTTTCATTTTATAGTTGACAAAACTGAGACCTAGACAAGTTAAATAATTTGACTATGGTTATACATGTAAGTAAATGGTAGAACTGAATCCAAATCCAGCAGACGTTTTGCTGTACCACTCTAAATGTGTGTGTCTACATAAGTACAAGGTTACCTCGTACTTGGGAGTGGGCTAGATCTGAAGTCCAATGTTGGATTTGCCCATAATTGGTAATGCAATCTTAAATCACTTAGTTGCCTTTGTTTTTTTTAAAATGTTATATGAGAATAATAAAATTTATACTCCCACATTATTGTGAGGATCAAATTAAATACTGAATACTGAATACTTCCATAGCTGAGACACTATTTGCTGAAAATCTATTTGTTCTTCAGTCATTCAGTTGTGTCTATTTTTTTTATGACTTCATATGGAACATATGGAGTTTACCTGACAACTGACTTAGAATCACACTGCTAGTGAATGTCTGAGGTCATATTGGAACCCAGATCTTCCTGAGGACAGTTCAATGGCGTGTGAATTCCAGGGTTGGAGTTAGGAAGATTCATCTTCCTAAGTTCAAATATGTCCCCAGACATTTACTAACTGTGTGATTGAGCAAATCACTAAACTCATCTGTAAAATGATCTCAAAAAGGAAATGGAAAACCACTCCAACATCTTTGCCAAATAAACTCAAATGGACTTGGACATGACTGAAAATGACAGAATAACAACTTCCTCAGTTCATGCCCAACACTATTCACCAAGTCACCTAGGTGCCTCTTGAACTGTAGAGTATAAAATAAATGTGAATAATTATAAATGTAATATTTCATAATTACAACAGAAATGAATAATAGTTATGATAATGATTGCTGATATATATTTGATCTTACCTATTGCACACATACCCACACACACACGCACACACACTTGTCTGCTTCTGCTACAGGTCAGACACTAATAAACCATATGAATATTTGGAGAAATTTATCTAATTTTGTATATCCCATGTTTCTTTTGAAGTAATTCATTTCTGCTTTTCTTATATAGCAGAGCAGCTTCTTTGATGAAGGCACGCCCTTCTGGGTTGTCCTGTACCAGTCTCCCATGTCATACAATTGATTCTAAAGTTCTTAAGAGATATCTTGAGAGTGTTTTATACACACACATACACACACACACACACACACACACACACACACATATATATATGCAAATATATGTATGCATGTGTTTGTATATATATATATGTAATATACATATATATATGTAAAATCTCACTTGATTCGCATATTAACTATGGAGTACAGGTATTACTAGTCCTATTTTACAGATATATAAGTTGAGTTTGAAAAAATATATTACTTGCTCATCTATAGGGACTATAGCCCATTGAATACAACTTACAAGCACAATGACTCACTGAGCAAAGAAGAAAAAGATTAACCTTTCTGACTAAGAGAAGTCTGGCTCTGAGTACACATAGACCAAGTTCAGTTGTAGGGGGAAATAACCTCCAAAAAGGAGGGCTAACCATGTTCTTTCTTTCTCTCTCCCTTTCTTTATTCTTCCTTCCTTCCCTCTCTCTCTTCTTTTCCTTTTTCTTGTTTTTTTCTTTCCTTTCCTGCCTTTATTTATTTTTTCATTATTGAATGAGCATGATATCCCTTACTTTTGTACGTGGGGACGGTGGTGGATCAGACTCACAACACAGTTTTAAGATATCATTATCAGTCACATTAAGTTCAAGTCCAAAACCATCAGTGCTAGGACTTCTTGTCTTTAGATTTTCACTGTTAGACTCATTCCATCATTCAGCCTGTTTTCCTGGAAATCCCACATCCCTATGTCTGGGCCTCTCCTAACAAAGAAAAGAATGAATGAAATCCCCAAAGAAACAATTCATTTCTCTAAACTACACGTTTTAAGGGGGTAGTCCAGAACGATACTTCAGGCTTCCTTACCTGCTTGACATCACAGAAGGAGCCCTTTACTCTCTGATGGGAATTTAGCAAAGGCCTCAGGTCAATTTTTTGTCTTGAAGCTTGTTTAAGCTCCTTCCCCAAGAGTTTCAGTTTAGATATGGCTTATCTCCATGTTATACCCCAAAGAGATTATCAGGCATCTTCAAAAAAGGACTTCAAGTACAAAGGAGATAAAATATAAGTATAGCTCTTTTATTTCTTCCCTAAAAACAAATGCTCAAAACACAAAGATCTGTTAAAATTATATGAACAAAGACTAAAAATGTGAATTAATAATGAACCCATAATTTCTATTTTACTCTCTTGGAAATTTTGTATTTATGACATCAAAACTTGAAATACTCTCATCTCATCTATTTGTTGAGCACATGCCTTAAAGTGACTATCCTTTGGTAAATCAGTGCTTGGCTTAAATTCATTTTAATTTCAGTGGTTAGTTTCTTTTTTGAGAAGTGTTGCAATAACTGAAATAGGTACTTACTACAGGCAGTCTACTCTAGATATCTCGATGACTCTAGCTCTTGAATCATTAAGTAACTCAGAATGGGAAGTTAACTCCCATAGGCATTTCAGGATTTCTTTTCAGCATCTGAGATTAGGGAAAGAAACAGAAAGACAATCAGGGCCAGGAGCTCCATTTTCAGACTCATCTAGATAAGCTTATCACTACTATGTATTAGCAGCCCCTATAGATGGCAGTAAAGATATTCATCTTATCATGGGAAATCCAACAAAGAGCTGATCTAGCCCTAAGCCTAGTCTAATGTTTGGAAGAGAGTAAGAAAAGTTCTTTCTCCTTTTAAAGTCTATTAAGTGGGGAGTTTTCCTATTCATTGACCAAACTTCTTTATTGCAAATGGCTCTCTTCTTTGATGTAGAAGGTAAAGTCAGCATATGAGGATAACCAGAACCTTTTGTTTGTGCACATCATTTATCAAGGGATCTAGAAGAAAGGAGAAGCAAAAATACGTCACCAGAAGTGACCAGATCCAGGCATGCTCCCAAGAAGGGATGACTACTTGTATATGGGAAGAAGAAATGAGATTGGAACCCATATCTCTCTTGAGTCCATATTCAGCATGCTTTCCACTGTTTTATGTTGGCTGATTAACTAATATCTAGTATAACAGTCTTACTTAAATTTTTCATTGTTCTCTATACTAATCACAAGAATTTATATATAGTTGTTGCTTAATGTGTTGAATTTGTTGACTAAAAATATTTCACAATATATGAATAAGTAATAAATGAAAGGACACTAAATGTAAATCAACACATGCTATATTAACTTCTTTTTTTCCATTTTTAAAATCTTTCCCATAGTTTTTTCCTTTTGCTCTGATTTTTTTTTCTCAGCATGATTCATAAAGCAAAAAAATTCATAAAAATAAACTTGCTACAACTGAAATAAAAACGATTTGCAAAGTGTTATAGATATATTATCTCATTTGATGCTCAAAACAAAACAATCCTGTGAAGCAAATGCTATATAATCCCCATTTTGCAGATAAGGAAATTAAATCTAAGAGAAGCTAAGTAAATTGTCCTGAATCACATAAGTAGTAATGTTTTACTGATTACAAGTCTACCATTTTATGTGTTGTATCATCTGGTTCTTAACTTTAGTTGAGAAGCTTTTATAAAAGGAGTGAATTCAGAAAAAGAAGGAATTTTTGGAGGCTGGGTAATGGAAGGTATGGATTGGCAAGAAGACCTTCAAGAGCTGAGTCATAAAGAACTGGAAGACTAATGGCAGCAAGTGAAAAATAAAAGAAAAAAATATTCCTGTATTGTTATAGAGAAGGAAACTATCAATATGTGACATTGATATTGATATCACTATCTGTAGGACATTGGGTCCTACAGATATCTGCTGGTAGAAGATTTGAGATAATGCCTTCAGTTATCCCTTGAAGTACTAAGGAAAGTTTAAAAAAAAAGAGATCTATTCTTTTCCCAATTTGTTATGCTAGGACCTGTTTGTAAACATACACTGTAATGTGGTATACTATTTTTTTTTACCCAAACATTTCTTTTTTACCTCTGCCATAAAAAGACTTTGGAATAACTAGAGATAGATACAAACATAAATTAAGAAAGAGATCCAAACTTTTGCCTCAGGTTAAAGATGTTCTTGACTGAAGACTTAAACATTTATAAATATACTTTTAACTTTTTGCCTAATAATTGTCTAATGCCTGGAGGGATCCTCAAACTATGGCCCATGGGCCAGATGCAGCAGCTGAGGATGTTTATCCCCTTCACCCAGGGCTATGAAGTTTCTTTATTTAAAGGCCCACAAAACAAAGTTTTTGTTTTTACTATAGTCTGGCCCTCTAACAGTCTGAGGGACAGTGAACTGGCCTCCTATTTAAAAAGTTTGAGGACCCCTGCATGGCTTAAAACATTAAGGCAGATTAAGGAATCATATGAACCAAATTGGCCATAATATTGTCCTGAGGATTAACATGATTTGGTTATTGTCCAACACCCTCCCCACTCCCCAAGTAATATTATAGATGAGGAAGCTGTGGCTAAGAGAAGATAAATGAATGGCATGACCAAGGTCACACAAATAACTATCACCAGAGTTACAATTAGTATTATACTCTCTCCAATTAATGAAATAATTATTCCAAATTGAGCATCTGTATTTAGTATCTTTTTTTTTTTTTTTTTTTTTTTGCCCTGGCCATTACAATTTTATTGCCACACATGGGCTGTTCACTGCAAAGGATTCTCCTTAACGGATACTTGATCAAGTTATGGGGTGACTTTTCAGGCAACTTCTAAAATATGCCTTCAAAACTTTCTAACACACTAATATTCCAAGAGAAAAAAAAAGAGTTATTTTCAGCATGACTATTTAGTAATCCCCCTACTAGGTCTTTCCTTGTTTTTGAATGATATATTTATTTGAAAAAGCATATGCAGTTTTGGATAAATATCAGTAAACTTATTTGACCAAACAAATATGTTCAATTGACACAATCATAATATTAAGTATAATAGATTATTATATACACTCTTGTTATATTTTTGGTGATAGAGTTAGAACCAACATTTCCCCATAGAATTCTTTACCTGTTATATAGACATAGTGGCATTTTTATAAGCCAATAAACATATAACTGAATAAATTATTGTTTCAACACCTTAGTTGTCTTTAAGAAAAAAGTTTCATAGAAATATAACAATTATGAACAATTATAATCGCATAAATCTATGGAGAGATTACCTAATGTAACTTCTGTATGGAAGGTTTGCCTTGAAGTCAGGAAATTCTGGGTTTAAATTATCTCCCTTAAACTAACTTTGTTAAGTGGGGTAAGACATGTAGGTTGTTTTTTTAGTACCTCAGGTTATGTTTAAATTTACTCTTATATAATCCTTTACATTCTCTCTCTCTCTCTCTCTCTCTCTCTCTCTCTCTCTCTCTCTCTCTCTCTGTTTATAAGCCAGTAAACAGGGGAAGGAGGGCAAAGTCACATTAAAAACTATTGGGTCTTTAAAAGTTGAGTTCAAATTCCTCCTATTCCCATGTTTCTCCCTTCTTCACTGTTCTGTAAGTCCTTTATTCCTCAAAATTAAACACAAGAGTTAAATCAAGGACGCTAACATAAAACGAAGGGAATTCAATTTAATTTACTTGTGTGATGTTACAGTTATTTACACATTTAGTAAGAGATCCCATTTCATCTGACTCCCATTTGAATATTATTTTACTGAAAGTATAGTCTCTTCTACATTCTCTAAGTTGCTTAAATTTTCTCTACTTTGTTATGATAACTTTAGTATCTCATTAAACTCAGACTTTCATATGCTGGGCTTTTGATATTCTGATAGTGATCACCTACTGATACCAGGATAGTTCATCTACTTTTCACTTTCATGATCTATTTGTTTCTACTGACCTGTTTCTCCTTTGACATGAACCAGATGGCAGTATCTAAACAGGTATGCTTGTAATAGGTAAATGGCAAAAAGAGTAACAATGAAAGATAGCTAAAAGGCCAAAGGGAGAATACTTATCATGAGAGAGAGACACCAAAAGTACCTGTTCTACTTAAAAGACAGATAGCTGATAATGGACTGTAGAATATCTATACACAAGCTATTAATTAAACATAATATGGTGCTATTTAGTTCAAATGTCGACTATCTCCTTTAAATCATAAATTATGTTAAAAAGTAAATTTTGGTAATTTTTCAGAGCCTTTATCAGCATTTGAGGAATAATATAACTTTTGAGTAGTAGTTTTGGAAAAAAAAGTCCAAATAAATCTAAATTCCCTTCCTTTATGGAATGAAATTGATTTTCATTTTGTGGCTAAATTAACTTATTTAATTATTTACAACTTTAATGCTGTGAACTTTCCAGTTTTAAACCAAAGAGACGTATTTGGGAAATTATGAATAGATTTTAACGACCCCAAGATTCTCCCTACGCAAAATTTCCCTCCATTTTCCCCACACACAAATGTTCCAAGTATGATGTTCTATGCTTGTGGTTTCAATGTAGAATAATGTCTGAGGAATTAAATTTTAGTTGAGTTAAGTAGAGAAAGATATTACGAGCAGTGCACATACAATGCACAAATAAGGAGCAGTGCACTTCCAATGAGGAAATATGATCAAAAATGAATTTTAAGTGATGGTTTTGGAGCGAAGTATCACTGGGGGGAAAAAAAAGTACATTGGTTATATAGCAATAGAGTATATCAGGCATAATTGTGCTTTAGAACCAGAAAGATATAGATTTGAACTTCTCTTCAGAAACATACTGTTTTATATAAGACAAATTAGTTGACCTCTCTAAATATGTATTTTCTCATATTTAAAACATAGACAATAAAATATGTAATATATACCTCAGAGGATAACTTTCATCATTAGCAAATTGTTTTATACATATATGCTTATGTATACAATATGTAAATGACTTTAAATCTTAAAACACTATATAAATGTTATTTTTATTATTAAAACAATGTGGGATGGTGTATCTAGAGGCCCAGCTTTGAAGGTAGGAAAACCTAAGTTAAAATCTCACTTCTCACATATACCAGCTCTGCTAACAAGGGGAAGTCACTTAACTTTCCAGTCTTTCAGGAAAATCTCTTAGACTATAAATTATACTTAGATGCTGATCTGTATTCTTGGAAGATGTTTCCATATAACTAGTTTATTAGACTGATGGAATTATAGGTCTAGATCAATGACGACAGTAATGAAGATGATTATTAGGGGCAGCCAGATGATGCAGTGAATAGAGCACCATCCCTGAAGTCAGGAAGACCTGAATTGAAATGTGGCTTCAGACACTTAATACTTCCTAGCTTTGTGACCCTGGGCAAGTCAACATAACTCCAATTGCCTCAGCAAAAGAAAAAAGAAAAAAAAAGATGATTATTATATTATGACATGACTGCAAAATAGCATATAGAAAATGTATGCTACCACTGATATAATCAAAATACAAAAAGACCCAAGGATATTCCAGCACGTTTTATGAAATCCCTGTGAAAGATATAAAGACTATTGTAGATAGTTATAGGCAAAATTGTATCTAAACTGATCAAAGGACTTGCCTTGATGAAATCATGAATCACAAAAAGGAGAATAACTATAGCAAATATTTATATAGCACTTTGAGATTAACAAAGCACTTTACAAATGTTCAATTTGCTTTGTAATATTGTTATGAAGATCAAATTAGATCCTATAGGAAATGTGATTTACAAATATGAAAAGGGTATATAAATGTTAGTTATGTTATTATTTGTTCACATAAGGGTTATCTGCTTACACATATAAATGAAATTTCTGGGTGAAAAAGTATGTTGTGAAAAAGCAAGGATTTGTGCTCATATTTGCCGAGTTAGTTTTCATTAAAGGTTATTCTGTAAATGTAATAAGCACACATTAGTAAACATATGCTAAAGACAGGGAAGAAACTACTAAGGAATATGAGGATCATTTTGGTGATATCTCTGCAAACACACTATAGCATCAGCCTTAGAAACTATCATTGACAAGGCTGCTAGATGAAAATTATAGAAAGAGAATGAAAAATTATTTTGGAATTGAACTGGTGGAAGTAAGGGGTGATTGAATCATAGCGAAAAATATAATAATTTTTATAAAGTAATATTGAGCTGAACAACTTTTGACTTATAAGTTGTATAGAAGAATTGTCTCTCTACTGGTGTGGATGAATAGGGAATAAAATTTAGTTATTTACTCAAGGAGAATCTGTGACTCCAGTGGCCTTGGAAGGTAGAGGTCCCTTCTTATTGTAGGTCTTTAAGAAGAAATTGGATGACTTATTGAGGATTTTGTGGAAATAATTTTAATCAGATATGGTTTCAATAGCTGACCTCTGAAATCCCATTGAATTCTCAGATACTGTCATTATTAAATAGGTCAAAGACTAACCCACCAATAATCATCATAATGAATACTATACTTGTTATGATGTCTTCCCAAAGGATTTTGCTAGTTGAAAGTAAGAAGATGAATTCAAGAGACATGGTTGGATTTAGTGATTGTCTGAAAAGATAAGATAAGATCTACCAAACCAAAAAAAAAAAAAAAAAAAAAACCCAACAACAACAACAACAACAAAAAAAAAAACCCTACAACTCACAAGTGGCCATAGGAAGTAATTATTTGGAAATCAGCCATAAAATGTTAAGTCCAGGTGTTCAGGAAGAAAAAAAAAGTAATTTTATTTTATGTATTTTCCCCATGGAGCTCCTCACTTACTTTAAAACAGCTCTAGCTTTCTATAAAGATTGCTAGAGCAAATCAGTGGTATAATCTTCTTTCATTTCAGCAATTTCCCCCTTTTTCTCTTTCTTGTTGTTTTCATTTCTTTCCCTCCCTTCTTCTCCTGTTCCCTTCCCTCTCCTCACTTCTCATAGAACAGTGAAACTCCTGTAATTAGGAACTGCACTGCACTATTAATTTTCTCTATAATTACTATGCCATTTTTGATATCAAGTTCAGTCCAAGCTCTGTTTATTTTGAATCATTTTACCTCTCTCTTCCTCCTGTGAGTGGTCATGAATAGAATTTGACAGAAGACTGATTTTTCTGTGTCATCTCTCTGTGGACCCATTTGTGATGGCAAAGGAATGTTTTCCCATGCTGATTCCTGGGCTATCTACATCACTATAATTGCATTGGCTTTGGACCACCATATATTTTAGATAAGAATGTCCCTGGTGATTGAGGAGGTTCTGTTTCTTGAAACTCACATATTGCTGTTCACTGGAATCAAGTTGTGTTTTTTTTTTTTTTTCTTTTTCCCAACTGTGCTTTCTCTCCAAACTTTGTTTTTCTTAGTTTTATGATCCTACTGTATAAATAAAATTGAAACCATTGATGAGAGGGGAAGAGAAACAAATCAGTCAAAGAGTCACACCTCTTAACAAGACGTCTGTCTGGCACTGGGACTTGGTTGGCATGATGCACTGAACACCCCATTCATATAATGTCAGCTGTTCCATTCATTTTCCTTGTAGTTAAGGTTTTATATTTAGCACAAAACCAACATCTTCCATTACTAAAATATCAGGCAAAGACTGAATATCTCATATTCCTCATAAAAAAAGAAGTGTATCCATTAACGTGGTGATTATATATCAGATATTGGATTGTTTTCCTCCTTTAGTCCATTTTGTAGAAAAGTGAAATGGTAATTGAAAAAGTAAAAATCACATATATTAAATATGAGAAGCATTCTTTATTCTCTATGAACATGACCCACTAAAGAACTTATGGAATATAAACTTAATCAATTTGTCAAACTATAAATGTTGATTCTATTATCACTAACATATCTGGTTGCATCTTTCAAAATATCTGATCCCAGGTCAATTATCATCAAGTGACTACCTAATTTCTTGGTCCTTTCACTGGGGATGTAGTGAGACTTGGATCCCTGGGAAGGAGGAAGAAAAATAAAACAGGTTGGAAATTTTTATTAACACTGAGTCATGATTTAATATATTCATGTACTTTTCTCCTTTCCTTAAAAACAACCCATCATTTTTTTAAGAGAAGAAATTATTGTTTCTTACAGAAACAACCAAAAGATGATTTCAGAGAGGCCTTATATGACTTTTTAGAGAAGTAAACTGTTTAATGAGATACTTAGAATTATAGACCTTGACTCATTTTCTCTTTTTCTTTCTGAATTTACTATTAAGTTTTACCTGAGGCAGTGTGATAGAGTAATGAATACAGACAGCATTGGCCCTATCTTCAAAAAGATTTGAGTTCAAATTTGTCCTTAGACAGTTATTAGCTGTGTGACTTCAAGCAAGTTATTTATCACCTGACTCAATATCCTCAGGTAAAAGAATGATAATCAAAGGACTTACCTTTCAGGGTCACTGTGAGGATAAAATGAGATAATATCTGTAAAGTGATTTACAGTTGTTAAAGTTGTTACAGATTTAAAGTTATAAAGCACTTTATAAATGCTCCGTATTGTGATTATTTACTATTATTACTTGATTTATATGGAACCTATTTTCTGTGTTTTTAAACACTATTAAAGTATGCCAGAGGAATGATACAAAAATCTGTTTCCAATGTTTATCCATCAATGACTGACAAATCAATCAGCTAGAAACTATGTAGGAGAGGGGAAATTCAAATTTTGACATGGAAAAAAAACCTGAGGATAAGAAGTTTATAAAGCAAATTCCAAGACAAATATCATCTTGATGTGCTGAGAGAGGGATGCTTTACATAGCTATCATTTACTTAGTGCTTTAAGGTTTTGAAGCACTTTACATACTTAGTTTCATCTGACCCTTACAACCTTGTGTATTAGTTGCTGTTCTCTTCACTTTACAGATGTAGAAATTGAGAACTAGAGAAACTTAGTGGTTTGTCCAGGGATTCACAGCCAATCAGTGTTAAGCTAGATACTCCTTGTGACTAATAATTGCTTCATTTATTTTAGTTTATTCCCAGCATCTTGTATAGTGCCCAGCACACAGTGGACACATGATTGATTCCGACTAATATATCATTATCCCCTGTACTATCTACTTGTTCAGATACTTATGGAATTGAACAGCATTTTTAGCTTAAAAAGAAGTAGAATAAAACTGCTAAAAAACTGGGAGATCCACTATGGAAAATTTATGGAAATATATAGAAACTATTCACAGAATGAGAAACATACTGGTACAATCAGCACTAATGGAGAGAGTGAGCTCTTCTTGACCAAAATTCATGATTTCACTGATCTACTGAATTATTTAACTCATATGTCTGGGAAATAGGGGATAATGTAGGATGGGAAAGTTTCTTGAACTTGGTTACATTTTCTTTTATTTACTTATTTATTAAAGCTTTTTATTTACAAAACATATGCATGGGTAATTTTTCAATATTGACCCTTGCATTCTTTCTGTTCCAAATTTTTCCCTCCTTAACTCGACCCCCTCCTCTAGATGGCAGGTAGTCCAATAAATGTTAAATTTGTTAAAATATATGTTAAATCCAATGTATGTATATGTACGTATATAGTTATCTTGCTGCACAAGAAAAATCGGATCTAGAAAAAAAAACCTGAGAAGGAAAACAAAAATGCAAGCAAACATCAACAGAAAGTGTGAAAATGCCATGTTGTGGTCCACACTCAGTTCCTACAGCCTCTCTCTGGGTATAGATGGCTTTCTTTATCACTGAACAATTGGAGCTGATTTGAATCATCTATCTCATTGTTGAAGAGAGACCCATGTCCATCAGAATTGATCCTCATATAGTATTGTTGTTGAAGTATATAATGATCTCCTGGTCCTGCTCATTTCACTCAGAATCAGTTCATGTAAGTCTCTCCAGGCCTCTCTGAAATTATCCTGTTGGTCATTTCTTATAGAACAATAATATGACATAACATTCATATATCATAATTTATTCAACCACTCTCCAATTGATGGGCATCCATTCAGCTTCCAGTTTCTAGCCACTACAAAATGGGCTGCCACAAAGATTTTTGCACATACAGGTCCCTTTCCCTCCTTTAAGACCTCTTTGGGATATAAGCCTAGGAAAGACACTGCAGGATCAAAGGGTATGCACAGTTTGATAACTTTTTGAGCATAGTTCCAAATTGCTCTCCAGAATGGTTGGATCAGTTCACAGTTCCACCAGCAATGTATCAGTGTCCCAGTTTTCCCCACATCCCCTCCAACATTCATCATTATCTTTTCCTGTCATCTTAGCCCATCTGACAGGTATGTAGTGGTATCTCAGAGTAGTCTTAATACACATTTCTCTGATCGATAGTGATTTGGAGCACCTTTTCATATGACTAGAAATAGTTTGAATTTCTTCATGTGAAAACTGTCTGTTCATATCCTTTAATACATGGTCACATTTTCAAAGTATAATGCAAGTGATTAATTATGCTACATCCAAATCTGAGGCATACAAAGACCATTTCTTTATGTAACAGAAAGCTGTGGTGATATGTGAGGTCTTTACTCCAACCTGTGGGCCAACATATTCCTGCTTTCAGGAGCATAATTGTGTATTATTATTATAGCTTTTTATTGACAAAACATATGCATGAGTAATTTTTCCACATTGACTCTTACAAAAATTTCTGTTCAATAGCATAATTGTTAAAGAACTAGTCATTCTTTTCTACAGGCTATGCCCCTTAAGGAATCTTTAACTTAAAATCATAGTAGGTCAGAGTTGGATATCTTAGCATATATAAATAAACAAACTGAAGTCTCTAAATGTGACACAGAGTAAATAACAAAAGTAGAGATCAAACTCAGTTCTGCCAACGATCACTCAGTTAGATAAGAAGTATTTATTTAAGTGCTTATTATGAGCCAGATAATGTACTATACCTTGTAGATACAAAAAAAGCAAAATAAGTCAAAATCAATCTATGTCCTTTAGGATATCTCTCTCTCTCTCTCTCTCTCTCTCTCTCTCTCTCTCTCTCTCTCTCTCTCTCTCCCCTTTTTTCTCTCTCTCTCTAGTTCAGTCTCCATATCTCAATCATGCTGCAGTTCATCATCCATTCATTGGCCAACATTAGTCTAGAAGCTTTGATCTACTCTGTAATACACTGTACTCTGCCCTTCCTTAGCCACCTGTGCACTCCATGATTGCCTGTTTTGGTGCCACATTTCATGCATGTATCAGATTTTCTTAAGTCCTAATGAAGTTCAAATTTCCCCAAATCAAGGTACACCCTAGCTTTACTCTTTCTAGTAGCAGAGATTCTAAGCGTGTTATCACACTCAGCTGGATTAGATAGTCTAATGATGAAGACATTTGTGAAGGTTTGTGGGGGTAGTTAGGGTTTGGGAAAAATAATCAATTCTCTTTTGGACATCTTGAATTTGAGAAGGCTATTCTGGGTAATAGATAAATATATGCATATATGCATACATGTGTATTTGTGTATATATATATACAAAATATGTGTGTATATGGATGTGTATATATATATATATATATATATATATATTTGTATATACATACATACACACACACAAACAAGGAGTCTACACAGTAGATGGAAGGTTAGATGTAAGACCACAAGGTAGAATTTATATTAGCCTTGGAAAAAGCCAAAGATTTTGAGACAGAAGAAAGCAAGGAGCACAGAATGCCAAGTCTAAAAACATAGAGATGGCAGATAAAGGAATATGTGTCAGGAACAGTGAATTGACCAGTGAGATTGTATTATAGATCTCATGAAGGATGCTAAAGTACAAAAAAGATTCAAAATATGAAAAACTTCAAATGGAAAAAAGGGAATTTATGTAGGATTTTAGGGAATATAAGAAGCCATTGGAGCTTATTAAATAGGGAGGGATTACAGTCAGAAGTATGCTTTAAAAAATTGTTTTGACAGCTATGTGTAGACTAGATTATAGGAGGGAAGAGCTTGTGGCCATGGAATTAATTAGGACTTTATTGCAATTGATCAGGGAAAAACTTATGAGAGCCTGAATGAGGGTGGAAGCTTTGTCAGCCATGCAAAGGTAATGTATCAGAGAACTCTTACAAGTAAAAATTATAAAATTTGCAAGTGATTGGAAATAAAAGGGGATGAGAATGTGGAGCTGAAGATGACACCAAGTTCTCAAACCTTGAATGAGAGTTTGGTAATACTTTCAACAGAAATAGGGGAATTTGGAAGAGCAAATCAATGCTTGGGTAAAAGATAATTGATTCTATTTGGGGCATATTAAATTTGAGATGCCTATGTGATATCTAGTTCCAAATGTCACATTGATGGTTAGACATACAAGAGCTGATAAGATCATCAAATGAGAAAATGTAAAAATAAAAGTGAAGATGAATGACTTAGAATAGAGTCATGGGAACATTCTTAGTGGGTGGGTGTGGAATGGATGAAGATCCAACAAATGAGACTTACATGACTGAATACTCCACATTTATCTCCATTTTTTATTGAATAGTTGAATAATCACATCTTTCATTGATATAATGCTCATTGCTTTATAAGTGTGTTTATATACATTGATCCACACAACTTTATATAATAGGAAAACTAAATTTTTTTCCTTTATTTTTACAAATAATTTTGAGGCTTAGAGCAGTTAACAAAGCATATTCTAAGCTACATTTTGTTGATAGAACTGGAACTTCAATTCAACACTTCTGGTCACAATTCCAGAATTTTTTCTGTTATAATGTGGTATCAAACTAATGAAAAAAACATGTCTCTGTCATAGTCCCCATCCTAAGCCTTTTTAGTCTTAGAAATTAGCCAAAAAATGGCTAAAATCTAATATTATTTCTAAGGATCTTTTTTAATGAATTCATGAAAATAACTTGTTAATAATTTCCATATACAAACTAAGACTGAGTACTTCATGTGTCTTGAAAGAGTAGTATAACTAGCTTTACATTTCATGGCAATATAGGAAGTTCAATAAGTTATATTACATTTTTGACTATTTAAGTTCTATATATAGTTATGATGGTCTGTGTAGTTTAGATTTGACTATTCTAAATGCTCAAATCTGTTTGAGTTGAAGTTAATATTCAAGAAGTATACTCTTGTTAATTGTCTATCAGAAAGGAATTAAGTTTTTATTCAGATATATTTGAAATCTCTTTGAGGAGACTTTTTCTTTCATTTCACTTTGTTTTGTTTATTTTTTATTTTTATTCCCAGCAGTCACCACTGTGGCTAGCACATAGCAGATACTTAATAAATGCTTGTTGAATTTCTGAGTGATGGACCCCAATTAATTTTAATTAAGCTTTCAGACTTCTAATTTCCAACTATTTATCCAATCTTTACATATATATATATATATATATATATATACACAAATATATTTTTTAAACTTTAAGGTACTATTAATGTCAAATGTAATTAATACTATTTTGCATTTATTATTTGACCTGTAACACCTGTTATCAGGTATACTGAAAACACACTGTCCTATCAAGATTCTAGCTGTTAAATCAGTGTGATCCCCAATTTAGAGGCTACAAATCATCTGACTCCACTTGCCTGTTTGCTCTTGTCTGTTTTAGCTCTCCTGAGACTCTACCACATCCTTCTTCCATCTTCCCTCGCATTAGTGGTTAAGTCTGCTTTCCAGTTTAAGACTTGGAACATTTTTATTTGACTCACCACACACTTCAGTGCTTTAAAGTGGGTCATAATCAAAACATTTGAGTACCGCTACACTAGACTTGACTGTCTATAAAATGACGGTGTTACACCAAGTCTCATGAGGAACAAGGTAATACAGAAAACACACACTTATATTATTAACAAATTTTAGAAGCAAAGAAAATGTAGCTTTCACTACTAGTCTTATTTTTACCTTTGTCTTTTCCTTTTCCTCATTTTCCCCCATTTCTAATGAATGAGATTTATAAGATGGGATTTTATGAGTTGCAAGTTCATATAATCATGTTTATAATCTTACACTAGTTAGCAAGATGTCATTATGGAAAGAATTTCACAAGATGGGAGAGGAGAAGAAGAAATTCACCTAAAACCATCCAAATTACTATCTAAATAACTTTAGAATAAGGCTTCAATTAGATTTCGGAACAGCAGGACCAAAATAAAGTCACAGTGAAATAATTTTCCAGCCAAAATAATATAGGAGATCAGCAGGAAAGGTCTGTCACACTGGTTCAGACCCAGAATGTACCTTAAAATGCCAGCAATAAACCTTGGAGCCAGCTGCAGCATCTTCAAGAATTTTCAGCTCACAGACAATGAGGAAGTCCATCAACTGGTCAAAAAGATATTACAAAGAACTGTTTGCTGTCACTTCATTTAGGACTTATTTGTAGTTCTGAGTAGCAGGGTGAAGATGATAACTAGTGCTCCCTTGTAGCTACAGGAGAGTAGGAGCCCTGGTCATAATTCTTGGAAAGAGAAGAGTATTTTTGTTTGCTTACAAGGGAGAAGTGGCCCTGGTGACAGAAAAGAGCACTACTTGTTGCTGTAGGACAACAGGAGATCTGGTCATAGTCCCAAGGACAACAGAAGCACCAACTTGTGACTTAGAAGAATAAACTTTCATTCTGAGAAAAGACCAGAGTACAGATCAGGAGAGCAGTGATTATACCTCTACTTAGATCTTACCACAATGGAAGCACCCAAAACTTGCAGACCAGCAGAACACTGAAAATATCAGCAAGAAAAATCTGAGTTTTGGGATAGTGCCTACTCATCCTGGATGAGATTTACCAGGAATGCAGAGTTGGTTCAATATTAGGAAACTAATTGACCATATCATAACAAAAACAAGAAAAATAATAATCTTATTTCAATAGGTATTAAAAAAAAAGCTTTTGACAAAATATGATTCTTATTCAGTTTAAAAACACTAGAAATCATAAGAAATAAATGAAAATTTCCATAAAATAATACATAATGTTCATCTAAAACCATCAGCAAGCATTATCTGTTATGGTAATAAGCTAGAAACCTTCCCATTAAGATCAAAGGTGAAATAAAGATGTTCATTACCACCACTATTATTTGTTATGGTTCTGGAAAAGTTAGAGATAGCAATAAGACAAGAAAAATAAATTAAAGAAATTAGAAGATGAGGAAATAAAATAAAATAGAGAATCTTAGAGATTCAACTAAAATTAATTAAAACAATTAGTAACTTTAGCAAAACTGCAGGATATAAAATAAACTCACATAAGTAAAAATCCAGCAACAACATATAGAAAGAGAAATCCCATTTAAAATATCAGCAGATAATAAAACTATTGTCTACCTGACAAAACAAAGCCAAGAATTATATGAACACTATTACAAAACACTTTTCACACTAATAAAGTTAGATCTAAATAACTGGAAGAATATAAGCTAATAAAATAAGATGACGATTCTACCTAAATTAGTCTATTTATTCAATGCCATACCAATCAAGGTGATAAGGAATTATAGGGCTAGAAAAAATAATTACAAAGTTTATATGTAAGAAAAATAAGTCAAGAATTTCAAGAGCATTATTGAAAAAATGCACATGAAGGTGACCTAACTGTACCAGACCTAAAACTATATTATAAAGCAGTGGTCATCACAAACATTTGGCACTGACTAATAAATAGATTAGTGGAGTAGTAGAATAGGTCAATGACTATAGCAATCTAGTGTTTGATTAATCTAAGGACTTCAGCTTCTGGGATAAGAACTCACTATTTGACAAAAATTTCTAATAAAACTGGAAAATAATATGTTAGAAACTAGATTGACCAACATCTAACACTTGATGCCAAGACAAGGTAGAAATTGGTTCATAGTTTAGATATAAAAGAAGATAGCATAAGCAAATTAGGAGAAAAAGGAACTGTCTACCTCTTAGATTTGTGGAGAAGGAAGGAATTTGTGGCCAAAGAAGAACTAGTGAACATTATGATATGCAAACCAATGCAGCCAAGATTAGAAGGGAAGCAGAAATCTGGGATTTGAATCAAATTTATAAGAACACAAACCATTCCTCAACTGCTGAATGATCAAAGGATATGAAGAGACAATTTTCAGATGAAGAAATTAAAGCTATTTCTAGTCATATGAAAATTTCTATAAATCACTATTGATTAGAAAAATTCATATAGTACCACTTCAAACATCTCAGTTTGATCTAAAGGACAGGAAAAGATAATGATAAATGTTGGAAGGAATGTGGAAAAAGTAGGCTGTTAATACATTTTTGGTGGATGTATGAACTAATCCAAGAATTGCTGACCATGGAAACGGTCATAAAAGCTTTTAAAAGACAAATAAAAGAATAGAAGAAAAAACTGGAAATAAACAAGAAATATGCAAGTGACAATCAACAGCTTGGGAAAAAAAAGGACAAAAATTGACTGAAGAAAATAATACCTTTAAAAGTAGAATTAGCCAAATGGAAAAAGGAGGTACAAAAGCTAATTGAAGAAAATCATACATTAAAAACTAGAATTGGGCATGTGGAAGCTAATATCTCCATGAGGCATTAAGAATCAATCAAATAAACTAAAAAGAATGAAAAAAATAGAAGAAAATGTAAAATAACTCATTTTTAAAACAACTGACCTGGAAAATAGATCTATTTAAGACAATTTAAAGATCACTGGACTACTTGAAAGATATGACCAAAAAATAGCCTGGACAATATCTTTCAAGAAACCATCAAAGAAAATTGGCCTGATATTATAGAACCAGGGGGTAAAATAAACATAAAAGATTTCATCCATCATCTCATAAAAGTAATCCCACAAGGAAAACTTTAAGAAATATTGTAGCTAAATTCCAGAACTTCAGGGTCAAGGAGAAAATACAAGTGGCCAGAAAGAAGTAATTCAAGTTTTGAGGAACTATAATAAGGATTATATATCCTGATATATATATATATCTATCTATCTATCTCCAGGATTTAGCTCCTTCTACACTAAAGGATTAGAGAGCCTGGAATACCATATTGCAAAGGGTAAAGAAGTTTGGATTACTGTTGGTGTTTTTTCTTCTTTAAAATAATAATAATAGTTCTCTCTGGGAGAAAGCAGGTTTCTCGGGGAGGTTTTCTGGAGGCAGCTTTAGTTCCAGTTACAAGTAAATAATCACCCAAAATCGCAGCCAGCTGATAAAAGTTCAGATCTTTTATTGTGTCCTTCAATATAGCCCGGTTACCTCAGAGGCCTATCTTTCTGCTTGGTTCTAAGAACTTTTGCAGCTTTGTCCTTGGCTTCTGCCTCTGCTTTCTTCAGCCTCCAGCCAACACCAAGGTGGAAAATGCAATGAATCTCTCTTGCCTCGGAGAGAGGGCTTGTGGGCTTCCTCCCAGAGTGCTCCTCTCCAACCCCCAGTCAATGTTCTGAAGTAAGACTGTTGAGTGGCTCAATGAAGCTCTATTTATGCTGAGTGTAAAAGGCTGACTCTGCCTTCTGGAGGCAGGGATTAAGGGAGGTGTGAATTCAGATATCTCTTTCTAAACCCTGAAATCTCCCAAACATGTGAACTCCAATGAGTACTTAAATATTTCTTGCTTCTATGAGCTCTCTAAAGGTGTGAACACAAGCATCGTTTCTATCAGTTGTACTTAGTACCTTGTTTCAAGTTCTGGCCCAAAATATCTCCTTCTAAGATCAAATCAATCATATTGAACCATGCTAAATTAGATATTATTGTCTCTATCAACTCTAATGACTTAACAATTTGTAAAGATTCCAACAGATTACAACCCAGATCAACTTCTTAGAAAGACTGAATATAATCTTTCAGGGGAAGAGATGGATCTTCAATGAAATATGGCCCTTTTAATCTTTCTGATGAAAAGACCAGAAGAAACAGAAAATTCAACCTTCAAATACAAACCAAATACAAAAATAAAGGAAAACAGGAAAGAAGAAAGCAAACATGTTAATTAAAGGTTAAACTGTTTACATTCTTACATGGTAAAATGACACTAAAATGATAAGAATTACAACTCTTGAGAACCACATTTTTATTAAGGCAGTTAGAAATTATATACACAGACAGAGGATGTGAGTAAAAGTTGACTTTGATGTGATGATATGAAAAAGACATTAAGGAGTGAGGAAAGGATTGTATTGGGAGAAGAGGGAAGGAGAGGTGACATGGGGCAAATTAGATCACACAAAGAGGCATAAATGACCTGTTACAGTAGAAGGAAAGAAGGGAGGGGGGAGTTGAGCTTTGTCTGACTTAATTTCATCAGATTTGGCTTTATTTTTTTTTTTTTTTAATATAACATGTGCTGATTTATATTCAACCTCCACAGTTCTTTTTTGGATGCAGATGGCATTTTCTTTTTTTTTTTTCTTTTTTATTATTTTTTTTATTTAAGGGTTATATGTATGCATAACTTTACAGCATTGACAATTGCCAAACCTCTTGTTCCAATTTTTCCCCTCTTTCCCAGCACCCCCTCCCCCAGATGGCAGGATGACCAGTAGATGTTAAATATATTAAAATATAAATTAGATACACAATAAGTATACATGACCAAACTGTTATTTTGCTGTACAAAAAGAATCAGACTCTGAAATATTGTACAATTAGCTTGTGAAGGAAATCAAAAATGCAGGTGGGCAAAAATATAGGGATTGGGAATTCAATGTAATGGTTTTTAGTCATCTCCCAGAGTTCTTTCGCTGGGCGTAGCTGGTTTAGTTCATTACTGCTCCACTGGAAATGATTTGATTGATCTCATTGCTGAGGATGGCCAAGTCCATCAGAATTGGTCATCATATAGTATTGTTGTTGAAGTATATAATAATCTCCTGGCCCTGCTTGTTTTACTCAGCATCAGTTCATGTAAGTCTCTCCAGGCCTTTCTGAATTCATCCTGTTGGTCATTTCTTACAGAACAATAATATTCCATAATTACATATACCACAATTTATTCAGCCATTCTCCAACTGATGGGCATCCACTCAGTTTCTAGTTTCTAGCCACTACAAAGAGGGCTGCCACAAACATTTGTGCACATACAGGTCCCTTTCCCTTTTTTATGATCTCTTTGGGATATAAGCCCAGTAGTAACTCTGCTGGATCAAAGGGTATGAACAGTTTGATAACTTTTTAAGCATAGTTCCAGAGATTTGGCTTTATAAAGGAATAACATACACACTTAGTTGAGTATAGGAATTTATCTTACCCGATGGGAAAGTAGGAGAAGAAAAGGGAAAGAAAACAGAAGAGTTAGTTAGGAGAGGGCAAAAACAGTAGGAAAAAGGGGTAAGAGAAGAGCATTGATAGAAGGGAGGTCAAGTTGAGGGAGGGGATGGTCAGACACAAAACAGAGTGGACAAGGAGCGTGGTGGAAAGAGAAGAGGAAAAGTATAATAAGGGAGAAAATAAGATGGAGGGAAATATGCAGGTGGTAATTATGACTGTGAATGTGAATGGGATGAATTCTCCCATAAAACAGAAGTAAATAGTTGAGTAGATTAAAAACCAGAAACTTAAAACATGTTGTTTATAAGAAACACATCTGAAACAGAGATACAGCCAGAGAAATGTAAAAGACTGGAGTAGAATATATGATACTTCAACTTAAGTTTTAAAAAAAATGAGAGAAGAGTAGTAATCCTGATTTTACATAAAGCAAAAGCCAAAATAGAATCTAATTAAAAGAGATAAAGAAGAAAACTATATCTTGCTAAAAGGTACCAGAGACAATGAAGTAATACTATGTGTGTGTGTGTATGTGTGTGTTTGTGTGTGTGTCTTAAACAGTCTAAATTCTTAGAGAAGTTAAGCCACTTAGAAGAAGAAATAGACAGGAAATCTTTACTAGTATATGTGGGGGACTTCAACCTGTCTGTCTCAGAATTAGAGAAATCTAACCAAAAAAATAAACAAGAAAGAAATTAAGGAGGTGAATAATATCTTAGAAAACTTAGATATGATTGACCTCTGGAGAAAATTGAATGAGGATAGAAAAGAATATAATTTTTTCTCAGTGGTATGGTGACACATGAACTTCACTCTTTGGTGGCCAAAAGAAGAAAGAACACACATACTTAGCTTAATATACTTGGCTGGGTACAATACCCCATTTTCTTCAGTAGGAAAATGGGAGGAAGAATAAAAGAGGGAGAGTTGGGTGAAATAGAAGGAGGGTAGGTGAAGAAAAACATTAGTTCTAAGCAAACAAATTCTTTAAGGATTAAAAAAGGACCATAATTCTTTTTGAGGTAGTAAAAAATGGAAATATGAAAGAGTGCCATAAATTGGTGATTTGATGAATAAGTCATGGTATATAAAAAGCTATATACTACTAGGCTGAACTGTTATTAACATAATGATGAACCCATCTCACCTGTATCAAAAAAAATGATGAACCAGGATTCTAGAGAATTAATTACCTATCTCCTGATACTGAGGTGAAGGACTCGGAGTGCAGAAGGAATAAGGTAAAATAACTTCTCTTTTTTGGGAGTGCCAATGGCCAATGTAGAAATTTGTTTGAATTGACTATGCATAGGTAATTTTTTTTAATGTTCTCTTTTGAGGGTTGAGAAGATCTGTGTAATGATGAGAAGATGGCTCTAGACTAAATAAAACAAAAGTAATTTTAAATGAACATTGATTATATGTATACTTGGGAAAAATAAAATCAGAGAAAAAAGTGAAAGCATACTTGCATTAGAATAAGAGAATCTGAGTTTGAATTTCATCTCAGAGACTTTGTGTTCCTGGGCAAGTCATTTATTTTCTCTGGGACTCATTTCTTTTAACATTTAAAATCGCTAAATTGAAAAAGATGGCCCTAATTTCCTTTCTAACATCAAATAAGCCATTTTCTAAAGAAATAAAATCAAAACAAATAAGATATTTGTGTCTAATATGATTACTGTAATTTTATTATGGTGTTGCAAATCCTTAGGTTTCATAGGTTCAGTTTCCATACATATTGAAGACATCAAACTTTTCTTTGGTGAAGCAGTAGAAAATAAAAATTTTAAATTTACTTTCAAAGAACCAACATTTAAAAAAAAATCATTTAAGATTAGAAAATACACAATGATACAAAATCTTTAAATCCATTATAAAAGAAGAAATTTTAAAATCAATGATTTTGAAAGTAAATTTTCAAATTTTAACTCCTAACATTTATTATTTATTTATTTTCTTATTTATTGTTTTTACTGAGAAAAGGGATGGGTAATAGAACTTTATTTTCAATTTAAAAGAAAATTCCCAAATGAAAATATTCTCTAGTAAAATTTAGATTGGCACAATCTCTGTCACCAACAGCCTTAAAATATTTCTTGGAGCACTGAGCAATTTATTGCCTTGTGGAGAAGCACACAATCATTTAGGAGTAGACATGCTACTTGAACTAGGGCCCCAGGGTTTTAAAGCCAATTCTCTAACCATTATGTTACATTGCCTCTCTATTACTTTTTACCAAAATGAAAAGTCTGAAACTTAGGTGTTAACAAGTTGCTGTGTACCTTTAAAGCCTTCTTTCATATGTACAATTTCTATGAGAAAATCATTATAGACATTAAGTAAGTGAGTTGTTTGCTTAACCCACAATCCATCATTAAGGTCCTCTTCTCACTTATGTTAGTGTATTGTAATATTCCTTTGAGATCTGGGCAAGGTTGTACATGGAACACTTGGCACACCAGAAACAGATTTCCTTTCCTGAATAAAGGAATATATAAGATGTTTCCAAAAAACTTATGTGCAATTTCAAAGTCTTAAAAAACATAATGCTACATTTTTAAAAAAATTAACAATAATTAAGTTATGCTTTGAATAATAAAAGCTATAAACTCTTTTGGGAGAGACTGTAAATTTTTAGGATGGTATATTTGAACGTTAATAAAGAAAAATAATCAATTAAAATGGAAATGGTTTCCACATGTGCTTTAATTAATGAAGTACAGAGTAAGAGCTACAAGTCACTGGGATGGTCACTTCCTTTGCTCATTTATATAGTGTTTCCTTTATTGAAATAAGGTCTCATACTACCAAGTTCCTATTTACAAAAAGAGAGAAAAACCATCACACTTTTTATTCCAAACATTTAAATAACCCTTGTGAGGGGTCAGTTGCTAGCTAACTACTCAGATATCAGCTTGTCCATGCTCCAGTTATGATGTATATAGTTCTAGTTTCAAAGGTTTTTGAGGAGTTCATTATGGTATTTATATATAGTATTGCCCATTTCCCAAGTGACTTATACTTATTTTTAATGAAATGTACTATTTTAAAAAGTAAAGAGATCATTTTTCAAGTTTAGTAACATTTACCCATTAAATGCTTGTATCTTTCAACACACTTGCTATGTGTTAGTCTTAGTAGAAGTGTCAGCCAGAGCTACTAATTTACTTCTGAAGATTAGGCAGCTCTCCTAAAGTAACAGCTTAGATTAGTGGACTCCAAGTCCTGCTAACATTTCCTTATGGCTCATTAAATGCAATGCTATTTCAATGTATTCAAGGCAGCTGAGTTTTCTACTGTCTTCTAGGAAAGATTTTTAATGTGTTAGTTACAGGAGATAGCAAACTAGTGAGACAAAAGAGCACTAAATTTATAATCAGGGGATCTGAATGTAAGATTATAAACTCCTTGAAGGTAGACACTGTGTCCCCATTATTTATATATCTGTAGTGCCTAACAAAGCATTTTGTACATAGCAGGTTTTCAATTAATTTCAGTAAGTATTGATTAAACAATATGTGTCAGAGATGGTACAATGAAAGTCCTAATGAGTACAAAAACAAACAAAAAAAAGCAATTCTTGCCTTCAAAGAGCACATTTTATGGGAAATGTGGTAATGATATCAAAGAACAAGTATGAAGATGAATAAATCTGAAACATATATAACTAATATATCTAATGATGTGAGATTACTAAGAACTGGGATAGATGAGATGTTAAGGCTTTTTGATGGAAAAGGCAGAGCCTGGAAAGGACTTGAAGATTTTAAAACTCAAGTCAGGAGAGAGAACATTCCAGCAGTGTGGGGAAGCTTATACTCCACCACACAAACTCCTAATATGGAGGTTGGAGCTGGAGTGTCAAATATTGAAAGAGCAAAAAAGTCAGTTTGCTTGGCACATAGAGTATATGAAGGAGAATTATATAGAACCAGACTAGAGGGACAGATTAATATCACATCATGAAAGCTTATAATTACCAAAAAGAGAAGTTTGTATTTTATACTAGTGAAATACTGAACCATAGGACTTTCTTAAGCAGGGTAGAGACATAGTCACTATGATTTCATGTCATATAATTCTTGTGACATTATAAATTCAAGTCATTCCATAATTCACATGGGTCTCCATAGTATATATAGATAATAAAGATTGAAGGCCTATATATGAATAAGCAGTTGTAAATGAGAAGAGGAGTCTTCATCTTCTCAAATTCTTGTCCTTGCCAAGTTTTAGAATACATTTCTTCTGTCATCGAATGTTATTTTTTCTTCTGTGTGTCTATTGGGTACTAGCCTCTAGAACACAGTTCCCTGCAATAAATCATAGATACATAAGATTCGATTCAGAGCCTTGTAAAACCTAGGGTCTTTGGCTCTATGCTTCTCCGTGTGGAGAGACTCATGTGTGTACATGTGCATGCATATATGTATATGAATGTCTGTGCAAGAGAGTGGCAGATTAAGGCAAAGAGACAGAGATTTCCATTTCACCAAATTTATTTGTAAGGAGTTGTTTTCTAATTAGTTTTTAAGTAATTGTTTTCTTCAGTCAATTTATGCACTTCCTTTTAAAGCTTAGTTTTTTTTTTATCCAAACTTTCATAATTGATCCACATAACTTTTTCTTTCTACCATTTTTTTGTATCTCTCTTTTAAGATCTTTTTTGATCTCTTCCAAGAGAGTTCTTTGATCTTGAGAACAGTTGACATCCCACTTTCAGGCTTCACTTATAGGCATTTTGTCACTGTTGTAACTCTTCTGGGTCTGTGTTGTGATCTTCCCTGTCTCCATAGTAATTTTCTATGCTCAGTGTTCTTTTTTGCTTTTTTGCTCATTTTAAAAATGTGAGCTCTGCTCCTAGGGCACAGGGAAGATTGTCTCAGGTTTTTTTTTTTTTTTTTTTTTTTTTTGGTAGGGTGACAGGGACCTCTTACTGACTTTCTGATGTTCTGGGGCAGGCTGTGCTAAAACTTTCCCACTATGCTGTTGGCCTGTCCATGCCCTGGGGAGCTCATAATTTGTCTTCTGTTGTTGGAGGTCTCACAGCTGGCTACTGATCCACTGACCCTCTGAACCAGGATAGAGTAGCCAATGCTGCTGTACTTTAAGAGCATCCCTCTCGATTCCATTGGACTCCCTGCACTGCTGGGCCAGCCCATATTGCTGGACCTCACTAAGCCAGGTCTTCCCTGAACTGTTTTCCCTTGCCCAATTTAGACAGAACTTTCTTGAACTCCTTCCAAGACAACTTAAGCTGGAAAATCATTTCACTATAAATGTTAGTTGAGTCTGTCATCCAAACTCCATTGAGATGCTTGATCTAGCACTGATTGTGAGCTAGGGAGAGTTCAGATAATATTCTGGCTTCTCTCTGCCATATTGATTCCACCCCTGAAAGAAAGAGGGTTTTTATCTTAAAGGACAAAGGCTAGTTCTTGTTTGTGAATTTGATCATAAATATTATATCATCTCAGTGCTAAAGGTAGAAGACTAAAGTCAAGAAGCAGGGAAGCAGAAATTGTAGTATATGATCCTTGGGTTCAAATTCCATCATCCATATGTAATATCTGTGTGATGTCTGACAAGTCATTTGACTATTTTGGAAGTTTGTTGCCTCATTTATAAACTGAGAGAATAGGTAATAAATTGAGAAAATTGGTCTAGGTCATTTTTGAGGTAATTATAACTCTAAATTTGTAATCTTTTGATCATATGTGGATTTATACCTTCTCCAAGGAACTCACATGTTATTCAGGAGAAAAGAGAACAAACTTTTCTGGACACATGCCTAGATAAGACTGTTAGAGTGAAAAATGTTTATTTTTGTTGAAATCCTAATTTTACCAGATACTAGTTCTTTACCCTTGCACAAATCACTATATTGTAACCTGTAACTTGTGATGCTTGTTATAATTGAGGAACTCTTGTTATCACAACTTTGACAATGTTGAAGTAGAAGGATCTCTTATAGATGGAAATAACCCAAACATTTTCCAAACATTATTCATTTTGTATTGAACAGACAAAATTTCTGAACACTACAAAATCTATCATGTGGGACCCATAATCATTCAGAAAATTTCTGCTTAAGTCTACACATAAGATGAAGAATGCTTGTCATTTTGACTATAAGATATAGTTGGATAGACATTCACCAAAGATGCTTCATCTCTCTCTCTCTCTCTCTCTCTCTCTCTCTCTCTCTCTGTGTATATATATATATATATATATATATATATATATATATATATATAGTTTTCATTTGGGGGGCTCTTTCAGGAAGTGATCAGTGGATTCTTTAAGTGGTTATTTTACTCTCTGATTCTAGTACAACTGGGAAGTTTTACATGCTGATTTCTTGAAAGATGTTGTCTAAGCTCTTTTATTTGTTGTTTTCAGTTCATGCAATAATTCTTAGATAGTCTTTCTTAGATCTATTTTCCAGGTCAATTGTTTTTCTGAAGATGTATTTTATAGTTTTTCTAGTATTTTCACTTTTTTGGTTTTGTTTGATTCTTGATATATCATTGAGTCAGTTACTCCCTTCCATTTGCTCAATTCTAATTTTTAGTGTATTATTTTCTTGAATTAGCTTTTTAACTAGCTTTTGTGTTTGGCCAATTCAACTTTTAAATGAATTGTTTTGTCATTGGATCTTTTTTTCCCTTTTCAACAATTCTATTGTTTAGGGAGTTTTTCTCTGTTTATACTTCACAAATTCTGTTTTTCAAGGAGTTGTGTTCTTTTTCCATTTCCCCATATATGTTTTTTAAACAGTTATTTTCTATTTCTCTTTCATCAAAATTATTTTTATTATAGTAAGTTTATTTATTTTTAATACACATTGCTTTATGAATCATGTTGGGAGAAAAAAAATTAGAGCAAAAGGGAAAAACCTTAGGATAGATTTTTTAAAAAGCAGAAAATAAGAAGTGATCATAGCGTTTTTTACATATTTACATTACAGTCACCAAAGCATCAGTGTTGTGGACCACCCAGTGTTCAGACAGAAGGAACACAGAGGTTGTGACATATTATTAATTGACATGACTGAAAAAAAGAAGTGATTGAGATTACAGGATTTGTTGCTAGATACAATATCATAAGATCTTCAGGAAGTACACCAGTAAAATGGGGAATTTTCTGTGGAGCAATTTTTGGAGAATATGGACAATAGTGCCTCTGATTTATAAGATGTAAATTAGCCTCAAAATACCCCTCTGGAAAAAGGACACACATTGATGAAATTATAGATCTTTTGAAGTATCAGTGTAAACTGCTAATCAATTTTCAGTTTTTTTGAGCTAAGGATGGTAATGATAAATAAACAGAAATATATGAAGTAAACAATTAATTCAAAATGCTAGAATTTCTGGGATTTTCAAACTTTTAAACAAAATTTTTTTTATCATAATTGTTCACAAAAGGAAAAAAAAAGTCTAATTCCATACTTTTCGTTGTCCATTTTTTTTCTGGTCAAAACATGGATGCATTACAACAAATATGATTTTCATTCATTGTACTAAGTGCTACAAGAGATAATAAGGTTTAAATAAGACTGTCATTCCACTCAAGGGTTTTATTGTTTAGAAGGGAGAATGGGATGATACTAATACAGCTAAAGATATATTTTTGCAAAAATAATTAATTGGATTATTATTAATTATTAACAATTTAATTGCATTATTAAAGCATTGAAAAAATGGAATATATATATTTTCTATGCTTGGAAATGTATGGTGAAATGTTATGAAATCATGACATAGAATAGAAGAGGAATCACAATTCTGTATCATCCATTTGCAAACAGGATACTCGACTCCTGACAATAAATGATTGGTTACTGATCTCTGAGCTAAGGATATTTTGCACATTTTAAAGTTTTTCTCCTTAACCCAACCTCTTAAAAGATTTTTTACAATGGTCTCTAGTAGATATGGAACTGCGAATTTGTGCCACTATTCTGAAAATATAATTTGGAATTATACTTAGAAAATGATTAAACTATATACACATCTTAACTACTAGGACTGTGCTCCAAAATATATAAGATGATCCTCGTGTACAAGAATATTTATAACAGATCTCATGTGTAAATTAACTAGAAAGGTATCCTGTAACTATGGATGACTAATAAGGGGTAAATCTTACAAATATTGTATTGAACTCTATTTTTTCAACCAAACATAGCTACCTATGAAAATATTATAGAGACTAGATCTATGATTTCAATGAAAGTAAGAACTTCAAGATTAGGAAGCTCAGAACCTTTTTTGAAACTGAGAGTCTTAAAGATAAAAGAGTTTGTCTTGGAGCATTCAAGAATTTAAATTGCTTGCCAAAAGTCACATAGCCAGTTTATGTTAGAAGAAGGACTTTCTCGGGTCTTTCTTGTTCCAAGACCAGTTCTCTAGTCACTACTCCACACTGACTCTATTAGGATAGTAGCATTAATTATTAACTTGTTTTGAATTACAAATACATTGACAAAGTGATTAAAATTTCAAATGGTATTTAAAAAATGTCCCCACTTAGGTATGATAATAAACTGAAGTTAATTGTTGAGTTATCATCAACTCATCACAATGTCTCTTACTTATTAAACCATTTGAAGAATATTTTAACTTTCTTTCACTTATATTTTGATTCCAGGCACAGCATTGGAGTCACTACCACCTTATAGTTAAAGATCAGTTTAGCCTCAAAGAAGTCAATTTCCATTTTACAACTTATGCAAAGGAAAGTGTTAATATCTTCTCTGATTAATCCTGTAGTTACATGGCAGAGATTTTCTTGTATGTTCTACATATAAAATAAGGTTGACTGGGCAAACTGTAATTATCTGTAATTATCATAAGAAAAAATATAAGAATTTATTGTACCATAACATTTTTTCCAGGCTAAGTGCAGACTTATTTGGTACCTCAGCAATAATTTTCATGTGTTTTTTTATGATGTACTGGGCATACATTCTTTAAGTTCAATGACTACAGATTCTCTAAGAATAGTACATTTTTCTTTCTTTCTTTTTAAATACCAATCTGATTATTATTACACAGTCAATTCGTGGTGGAGACTGGAATGGAACTCAGAATGGCTGACGCCCTGTCCTGGACTCTAAACACTAGACTATTCCCTCTTTCACGTGCTCTTTATTGAAAACTGTATATATGTGGGAAGCCAGGAATAATCCAAAAAGAAACTTTTGCACAATGATTATTTACTTTGGGCAGAGCACTAATACCACAGCTGGAGTCTTTCTATTTCCTAATTTCCATTCTGTCTATTGGCTGTATAAAGCACAGCTATTGTAAAGCAACATACAGAAAATGGTAGAAGACTGGAAACTGACTTCTGGCTCCTGTAAAGGCAAGGAGAACATTCTTTATTCACTTGACTCTCTCAATTCACTTCCTTCCTTTTTAGGAAATGTTTCTGCCTGTACAGAGATTTTATTTTAATTTAGCAGAAAGAATGTCTTTGAATCTTACTTACTCTATACACTCTCCTATGTCTTCCCATCTTAAAGCATGGATATGCAATTCACTTTGAATTTCAGAACAGAATTGCTCAATAGCAAGTAGCAACAGTGTTATTATTCAGTTGTGTCAGATTTTCTATCACCCTATTTGGAGTTTTCTTGGCAAAGATACGGGGTGGTTTGACATTTCCTTCTCTGACTCATTTTACTGATGAGGAATTGAGGCAAAAAAGGTTAAATGATTTGGTCAGAGTCATACTACTAGTAAGTGTCTGAGGTCAGGTCTGAGCTCAGCTTCCTGATTGTAGGGTGCTAGCACAGAGCTGTCCCACTGAGTGACAAATAGGGATGCACAAATGTCAGCATTGACTACAAAGGCTCCAGGTCCAGCTCTAGATAGATGTCATCTGTCATGATCTCATAAACAGTTTTCTTTTTTTTTTTTTTTTTTTTTAGCTTGTCAATCCAGTGGATAAATCTGTTTCTAATACAAAGGAGTATGTTTATGTGTGTGTATAAGTACTTTTTTTGTATATGTTCTTCCCCAAATGATCACAGATTTAAGGCTGGTGACTTTGGAAATTATGCAGTTCAACCCTCTCATTTTGGAGTATGAAGAAAAAAAAAATGACTTAAAAGAAATAAGATGATTTTTCCAATGTAGAATGAGAAGCAAATGACAGAGGCTGAATTTATATGAAGTTCTCTGATTTCACTCAGTTCATAAACACTTATTAAGAACCTAATATGGGCCTGGAAGTGTACTAAACACTAGGGATACAAAAAAGTTCAAAAATTAGTTCCTGATCTCTAGGAACTCACTGACTAATAGGGGATACAATAACAACCAAAAACTAATAACTAATGTATATATATATATATATATATCTTATTATATGCCTGGTCCTATGCTAAATGCTTTATAATAATATCTTATTATATGCTCACAACATTAGGAGGTAGATACTGTTTCTTATAGATGAGAAAAATGAGGCAGACAGAGGTTATATGACAAGCCACATCATTTATCCAAGGTGACATGGCAACAAATATCTAAACCTAGATTTGACCTCAGGCCTCTCCTAACTCTAGAATCAGAACTTTACCCACTGCCTTACTTTGCAGTCATAAAAACTATTTGAGTAAGTTATGCATTGAATATATTATAGTTAAGCATCAGAGGAAAGATAATAGAATTGAGGATTTCAAATTTGGTACTTTTTTATTGCAGCACATTGTCTTTCCAAAGAATTTTAGAAAATCATAGTAGTTTCAGTTGACTCTAATAAATTGTTTATATTATTATTGTTATTATTTATAGTCTTAAACATCTTTTTTCAAAGTGATTCAGTGGATAGAGAACTAGGCCTGAAGTTTAGGAAGACCTGAGGGGTTCTAAGAAATTATCAGCACAATTTATTTAGTGCACTCCAATAGTTCATTCTCACATCAAGTAAAGGAGAATAGTAAGCAATGCAATTCTTGAGTGATGTTCAGTTTCATGCTAGCTAGGAAAACTATTCAACTAGTAAATATTCAGGAATTTTGGTTCTGAGTATTGGCTTCCCCTCACATTTTGTATAAATGGGCTAAGATATCTAGTTCTTTCTGTCTACCAATCAACTTTCTTTCTTTCTTTCTCTCTCTCTCTCTCTCTCTCTCTCTCTCTCTCTCTCTCTCTCTCTCTTTCTGTCTCTGTCTCTCTCCAATCATTGTCCAGTATTTTTCTTTTTTTTTACATTATTTTTTTCAAAATAGTTTTTTACATTCATTCTTGCAAAATCTTGTGTTCTGAATATTTCTCTCTCTCTTCCCTTCATCCCTTCCTGGAGATAGCAAATAACTCATGTATATATAAAACATGCATTTTTCCTATGCATATTTCTACATTTATCATGTTGCACAAAAAATCAGATCAATAAGGAAAAAAATGAGAAAGAAAACAAAAAGTAAGTGAGCAAACAACAACAAAAAATATGGAAATACTATGTTGCGATCCTCATTCAGTCCCTAAAATCTTCTCTGGGTGTGGATGGCTCTCTCCATTATAAGTCTGTTGGAATTGGCCTAAATCGCTTCATTGTCAAAAAGTTGTTGATCACCACATAATCTTGTTGTTGCTATGTACAATGCTCTCTTGGTTCTACTCACTTCACTTAACATTAGTTCATGTTTCTCCAGGCTTTTCTGAAATCTTCCTACTGATCTTTTCTCATAGAACAATCATATTCCATAACAATCACATATATTCATAAGTTATTCAGCCATTCTCTAACTGATGGGCATCCAGTCAGTTTCTAGTTCTTTGCCACTACATAAAAGGCTGCTACAAACATTTTTGTACATTTTTGTCTTTTTTCCTATTTAAGGATCTCTTTGGGATATAGACTCGATAGAGACACTGCTGAATCAAAAGGCATATGCAGTTTGATAGCAATTTGGGCATAGTTACAAATTGCTTTGCAGAATGGTTGGATCATTTCACAATTCCACTTATAATGCATGAGTGTCCCAGTTTTCTCTCATTCCCTTCAACATTTATCATTATTTTTTTCCTGGAATAGTAGCTAAAATATTTTACTTTTTAATATTCTGCTGCCAATAGAGATTTTGAAACATGTCCTTCCATCCATACCCTGTGCCTACATCATTCTTGAAATAGCATGGCTATAAGTAAGGGTAGTCAAATCATGCTTAGAAAAAAACTCTACACTCTTGTCATCTTTTGTCCCACTGGGTTTTTAAAGATTTGACCTTGAGCTCTTCAGTTAAAGTTGTGGTTCCTGGAGGTCACATCATAGTCTATTTTCTTATTGACCCTAGCAGAGAAAGCAGGGGGAAGAGGTTTGGGAGAGCAGTTTTATTTTGCTACTCTAATTTGATGTTTTTGCTTGTACCTTTCCCAGTGAGGGGATAGGAACTCAGCCACACTGAAGAAGGTGAGTGTGGTTAAGAATTAGAGGAGTGTCACAATTGTGGCTTTGCCCTTAATTAGGTGTTACTAAGATGGGAAATCCTTCAGAGCTGGGACTTTCTATAAATATCTTCTTCCTCTTTCTTTTTTCTCATCTCTCTTCATTTTCTCATGTCTACCAACACACGCACATACATTCACATATATACATATATTTATGATATTTCATTTTCCTGTCTCATTTTTCCCAAATAAATAGTGGCTACAAGAAAATATGCATCCCTCTATTTTCCTGCCTCCCTTGCCCCCACTCCTCAAATACAGCGTGGCTGATTGGATTGTGAATTTAATATACATTCAATTGCTTAAAATAGTAAATTGGGTAGCAGCTAGTTAGCATGGCAGCTTTAAAACAAAAAAAAGTAATGTTCCCAGGTTTCAAGAGAAAAAAGATTAAGAGCCAGTGTATCTGAACCCAGAATTGGTGATAAGCAGCACCCATAAACTGAAGAGTTACAGAACGACTGTTCCTGAGGAAAATAAAAATAAAATAAGTGTGCCTAGTGACCAGTAGCAATGCTGATAAAAGGGATTAGTTTTAGGTAGAGAAACTATTTGGTATTTGTACTGCATCACTGATGCTATATTATATTCCAGAGTGAACTGTGGCTTCTTTAAGAAAAGGAAAACTTGAGACTTTACCTTTTTTGGCCAAGAATACAGACAATGACATAGAATGTTCTTGTCTAGACAGAAAAAAAAGGGACCTTTAAGTGATTAAAAGATAAGCACAGGTAAGGTAAGGACAGGGATATCTTGAACCTTTTATATATGGTATAATGGAACTAAAGAAAGTGACACAAAATAACACTTGATGAATTTTCCAGTAGCAGTGAGGACTTGCATAGGAAGTCAAAGCCAATGCCATTTGAGTTCTTTGGGAAAGCAATGGGTATGACAGAACTGGAGCTAACCAAGAATGGAAGACAAGGGACAAGGAGCAGAAAGGATTCCAAACCATATAGGGAAGGATAGCTAGCTTGCCTAAAAGTAAAGAAAATAGCAAGATATATAGAGGAGTACTGAATTTGGAATAAGCAAAGATTTGAATCCAGATATTGCCACTTAATTCCAATGGTGTCCTATATAAATTATATTTTCTACACCTCAGTTTCCCATCTGTAAAAAGTTGATTAGTAGAATTTTATTTTATTTTGTGTTCTCAACCTATGATCTTTGGATGAAGTGTTTTATACAGCTCTGTTTAGTTTCTAAAATTTTTGTTTTATTTTCCTTTGTTTCAGCAAACTTTCTCCTTTTTAATTTTTTTTTACTCTGTTCATAAGTAAAGCTGCTGTCATTATGCTGAATGATGTCAATCAATGGACTTTTTTTTTCATACTCACTGGGTGAGGCTTATGGATTTTAAAAACAAAAAATCTAGTAAAGTATGCTGGGATCATTTGCATAATAATAGAATAACCACAAATATATCATTCACATACACACACACACACCCTTTAAAGGATTTGTGTTGCTTAAAAAAAACAAACTATAAAGCTTTACTATTGATAAGTAATTAAAACATTGTAAAAGAAGCACCATCTTACTTTGTCAGTTTGTACTTTGTAAGAAATTCTTTACAAGCTATTTAAGTAAAGGACAATAATTACATTTTGAAACCAGAACCAAAGGTACTCTAAAATAAGTTTCAAGGGAATTGGTTTTTCTATTTGGTTTCCAGTATAAACAAGAGACCAGACCGAGTTTCAGAGTTTTTGTCATTTTTAATGTCACTTTAAAAAATAGACAATGAGGTGTTCCAGATATCTTCATAATTTTTTCCAGTACTAGAAATTGAATACCATCTTCAAAAATGCACTGTTTAATTTTTTGAGTCTATCATAGTATTACATATTGAGCCATTGTGAATCAATAAATGTTTTACTACTAATAAGGATCCATTTGCTTCTTTACAAGCACTTAATAATACTAGAAAAAATTTCCTATCATAAAATTATATAGAAAAATTTTAAATGATTTTTTTTGTTAAATGAGCTTTGAAGACAATAGAATTTTATTTATTTTCCACTTAATAATATTTTATTTTTCTAATTCTTGGTAAAGATAGTTTTTATATATTCATTTTTATAATATTTTGAGTTCCAAATTTTTCCCAACTTCTATCCCCAAGATAGGAAGCAATCTGATATAGATTATACATGTATAATCAAATTAACATATTTTCACATTAACCATGGAGTATTCAAATCACAATGAAAGAAAAACAATGAGAAAGATGATACAAACAAACAGAAACCCAACAAAACAAAAGTGAAAATTGCATGCTTAAATCTGCATTTAGATCCCATAGTTCTTTCTTTGGATGTGTATGGCATTTTTGATCATGAATCTTTTAGAATTATCTTAGATCATTGTACTGCAGAGAAGAGCTAAATCTATCAAAGTTGATCATCACACAAAGTTACTATTATAGTGTTCTTCTGGTTGTGTTCACTTTACTCAGCAACAGGTCATATGAGTCTTTCCAGGTTTTTCTGGAATCTATTTGCTTATCATTTCTTATTGCATAATAGTATACCATTACATTAATATACCACAACTTGTTCTGCCTTTGTCCAAATTAAAAGCATTCCCATATCTTTCAATCCATTTCTACCACAAAAAAGTTGCTATTTTTATACATATGGTTCATTTTACCTTTTTACGATCTCTTTTAGATGCAGGACTAATAATGATGTTGCTGTATCAAAGTGTATGTATGCACAGTTTTATAACCCTTTATGCATTCTATGCCTAGAACTTTTGGCATAGTTCTAGAATGATTGGATCAGTTCATGTGTCTATCAAAAGTACATTACTATTCCAATTTTCCTATACCTTCTCTAACATTTATCATTTTCCTTTTCTGTCATGTTAATCAATTTGATAGGTGTGAAGAGGTACCTCAGAGTTGGTTTTAACTTGCATTTCTCTAATCAATAATGATTTAGAGAATTTTAAAAGATGGATATAAATAGCTTTAACTTCTTCATCTGAAAACTGTTCATATGCTTTGGCCATTTATCAATTGAGGAATGACATTTTTATAAATTTGACTCATTGCCTATTTATTAGAGAAATGAGGCCTTTATAAAAGCAATGCCTGTAAAAAATGTTTCCCACACTGATACATTGTTGTTGGAATTGTGAATACATCCAGCCATTGTGGAGAGCAATTTGGAACTATGCTCAAAAAGTTATGAAACTGTGCATACCCTTTGACCCAGCAGTGTTACGTTTGGGCTTATATCCCAAGGACATTTTAAAGAAGAGAAAGGGGTTTGTATGTGCAAGAATGTTCGTGGCAGCCCTCTTTGTAGTGGCCAGAAACTGGAAACTGAGTGGATACCCATCAATTGGAGAATGGCTGAATAAATTGTGGTATATAAATATTACAGAATATTATTGTTCTGTAAGAAATGACCAACAGGATAATTTCAGAAAGGCCTGGAGAGACTTACATGAAGTGATGCTGAGTGAAATGAGCAGGACCAGAAGATCATTATTTACTTCAACAACAATACTATATGATGATCAATTCTGATGGATATCAACAATGAGATGAACCAAATCAGTTCCAATAGAGCAGTAATGAACTGAACCAGCTACACCCAGGGAAAGAACTCTGGGTTCTTTCCATTACATAGAATTCCCAATCCCTCTATTTTTATCTGCCTGCATTTTTGATTTCTTTAACAAATTAATTGTACACTATTTCAAAGTCTGACTCTTTTTATACAGCAAAATATTTGTTTGGACATGTATACATATATTGTATTTAACTTATACTTTAACATATTTAACATGTATTGGTCAACCTGTCATCTGGGGGAAGGGGTGAGGGGAAGGCGGGAAAAAGTTGGAACAAAATGATTTGCAACTGTCAATGCTGAAAAATTACCTATGCATATATTTGTAAATAAAAAGCTATAAAACACAACAAAAAATGTTTCCCAGCTAATCTTGGTTGCATTGTTTTGTTTGTGCTGATAATTTATGTGGGTTTTCTTTTATATCCTATAACTATAGTAAAGTTGTTAATTATTTCATAGTTATTTCATAGCTTTTTAGTTGAATCTCTAGGTCTATGTATAACATCAAATCATCTACAAAGAGTGATAGTTTTGTTTCTTCAATACCTGTAATGGGCTGAAGTTTGAGTTGATGCACTGAGGTCCCAAGCACGTGAGGCTAAATAGTAATTGGACTATACCCTATTAATATACATGATTGGATAAAGAATGGTCCCTGCCTACTCTCTGTGCAAGTCCTGATGTGTTGTATAGGAAATGATGATTTTGGTGGGTGGAAGCAGAGAGGAAGACAGGAAGAGAAGCTGGGAGAGATTGGCCTGGGTTCCATACTCCTATCTCCTAGTCATGTGGCTGTTGGTCTAGCTAGCTTCTTGATTCAGCTGCACACATTGCTATTGCCCATTCTCTTCCATCTCCGATATTTCTTCACTGAGAATAAAGACTGACGATTTTCCCCTAACCTGAATTCCTGACTCCGGCTGATTTTAAAATACACGGTCTTCACAAATACCTATTTTAATTATTTTAATTTCTTAGGGATGTTAAATGACTTGCCAAAAACATATAGGTTGTATATGTCAGAGGAAAGTTTTGAATAAAGATTCTCTGACACCAGAGCCAGTTTATTTTTACTATGCTATAATGCTTTCTCAAATTCAATATCTTTGTCTATTTAGATCTTTCATCATTGTTGCTTAAAAGATCTGATGCTTACTTGATAAGCATTGTTCTAGAGGATTTTGATTAATTATGGTTTGATGAGATAGCCTGAGAATATTTTTGACTCAGATTTTACAATTGATTTCAGTGCTAGAGCTAGTAACTTTCCATACTTTAGTAGACATTCTTCATGAGTTTCTGTAGTCAGTTTTATTTCATCTGGTGGTTAATTCATCTAAGTAATATTTGTTTACCACATATAACTAATCACAAAATAAAATTTTAGTGTCATAGACTCTGCATTTTATCTTCACTTTTATATAAAATTATTTTCAGAATTTGAACCCCTTACCTAGATAGCAATACAGAGTCTAGTCTAGTAATTATCTAGGTAATAATTTGCTGACTTATACCATCTTCTGTTCTTTATTTGGGATTAAAGTTTTCCAAGGTTCCTCATTATAGAGTTGTTCCATATTTCAAAAATAGGACTCAATATAGAAATATTTATAAGATATGAAACAGATTTACTCTCACACAATAAAGGAATTGCTAAGTTTAAAAGGAACATGTGTGTCTTAGTGCCTTAGTAGAAGGATTAGCTTTATTAATATGGTTAGTTAGAAGGCCAATTTCAAACTGAGATGTAATTTTGCAAATTTCATCACTGAGATGTAAACAATCTTTCTATAGAATTCCACTATATACAATCCAATCAAATAACAAAAAGGAATTTTTTTCCCTTTGGAGTGACTATGTATCTCATTCAGAAGGTCTTGGTATTTGATGTAATCAACACAAGATCATCTGGATGGCCTAACTACCTCTAGAGAATCTCTGTATAAACACATAGAAAATCCATATGTTTCAATCAGTCATACAAACAATATTTATTAAACACCTACTCTATATGAAACAGTACCTCATTGCCCACTGGCTCATTTTTTATTACCTACAATTGTGCTCATGTTTTCCTTCAGCCTATTAAAAAAAATAAAAACTCATTGGATCTTTTCATCACCACTTGCTATAATCCTTCCTAGAAAGAGAGAAGAAATATGGCTCTTGACAAGGCCTGTTGATTTTACCTTTGCAAAATGTCTTATATGTCACCCCTCCACTGCTACTACTTTAGTGTAGACTTTTATCACTTCATAGTTGGTTTATTTCAATAAACCTTCTGGTGGATTTCTTTCTGCTCCAATCCATCCTCCATTCAGGCCCAAAGATGATTTTCCTAAAGCACAAATCTGATCATGTTACCACCATTCCTACACAATAAACTCCAATGGTTTCCATTGATCAAAACTTCAAGATCAAAACCAAAATATTTACATTTAGTACTCTTCTAAATTACCAATCTTTTTATACTTTACTGTCCTACATATACTCTTTGCTTCAGTGACACTGACCTCCTGGCTGTCCCAGGGAGAAGAATGGTATCTCTTAGCTCCTTGTATTCTTTTTAGCTGTTCCCATGCCAGGAACTTTCTCCCCTTCCTCTGACTATTAGCCTCCTTGATTTCTTTAAGTTCAAATTATAATTTCACCTTCTACAGGAAGCTTTCTCAGTTCCCTTTAATTTCAGTGCCTTCCCTCTGTTAATTATTTCTTCTTTATTATTTATAATATATATATATGTGTGTGCGAATGTATTTGTATATATGTATGCACACATATATACATATATGTGTACACATGAATATAACATCTTTGTCCATGTTTGTTTTCATGGTTTTTCACCCATTAATTTACAATTCCTTGAGAATGGGAACTAATTTTTGCTTCTTTTTGTAAACCTAGTGTTTAACATAGTAATAAATGTAGTAATTCATTAATTCACTATACTAAGAGTATAGGAAACAGAGGTACCAAGAAAAGCAAAATAAAAGAACAAATGTAGCCTCAGAGTGCTCACAGTTTGATGGAAGATGTAGCATCAAAACAACTATGTGCATGCTATATACTGGATAAAGTGGAGATAATCAAGAGATGGAAAGCAATGATATTAAAGTAAATCAGGAAAGATTTCTTCTAAAAGGTGGTATTTTAACAAGGACTAGAAAGAAGCTTGGGAAGCCAAGAGGCATGAATGAGGAGACAGTATTCCATGTATGGCAGGAGAGCCAGTAAAAATGTTTAGAGTGTGGTGATGAAGTATCTCATTTGGGGAATAGCAAGGAGGCCAGTATGTTGAATTGAAGATCATGTAGGAGGAAGTAAGATGGTAGGAGACAAGGAATTTGGGAAAGTTCTAATTCTGAATGGCTTTGAATAGCGGAGGCTTTTATATTTCGTTTTGGACGTGATTGGGAGTTATTGGATTTGATTTAGCAGGATTTTATGAATCACTTGATGAATTCACAAAATAATGGAAGCAGTATAGTACAGTACAGTTGAAAGAAATTTAGGTCTATCATCAAAGAAACTTGATTCTGTGGTTATTTCTATTCTCTGTAAAAGAAACTTGTATATGTATGGGACTTCCAAAACAAAAACTTTTTTTACTCAATAGACAATAAACACAGTGAAATCTTTCCCTCTCCTTTATCTCTCAGTCAGTTATATAATTATAAAGATGGGTTCCTCTGTAGGATATTATATTCTTGGAACATGCTTGATTGGAAAGGCAATATGTTTGGACTTTAGGTGAGGAATCTTACCTCAGACACTTATTTGATGTCTTATGCTAGACAAATCACAATATCCAGATTTTTAAAATGAGAATAACATTGATCTTGAAGGATTTTTGTGAGATTCAAATGAGATAATGGAGTAATGTGATTTGCCAACTTTAAAGCACTATGTTAATATGAATTGACTTTATTATTAATGAATGACACCTTATTAGAAATACTCCATAAGTTATTTGTAGCTTTTGTTGTTGTGCCTACACTAGACTGCAAACTCCCAGACATAAGAAAGGTTATTTTACTTACTTCTGAGCTCTTTACCTTTATTCCCTATTCTAGCTAAAAGAACAACTTTTGTAAGTGCAACAACATAATGAATAATAAAAGAGACAATTTCTGAATAAGTCGAGAAGACTTGTATGAACTTATACAGAATAAAAATAGCAGATCAAGAAAGCAATTTATAAAATAATTATATTATGTTAAATAATTTTGAAAGAATTAAAAATTCTTATTAACATAATTATCAACCAGAATTCTAAAGGACTCTTAATGAAGTATATTACTTAATTTGGTAACTAAGTGATGGATTAGGGAGCTGAATGGAATATATGTGGATAAGACCAATTTAGAAATTTGTTTTGTTTCACTCTGTATTTGTTATAATGGTTTTTGGGGAAAGCAGAAGGGGCAAAAGATACATTTATTTCTATTTTTTATTAAAAATAATACTTCCAAAATAAAATCATTTTATAATTAAGATATTTTATACACAAGGCCTTTAATGTCACAATAAAACATTTGAAAAAGTGACCTTATAAATATAAATACTACAAATTCAAGGTAATCAAAGATCATCTTGAAACACACTTGTGGACCCAAATTTAAAAACCATTTCCCCAAGTCATCCTCATCATGAATGCTTTAGGACTTTTCACACATTTATCTATTTAATCACAGGATTTCTAAGTTGAAAAGAATCATATGTGTTTCAAACCTTCCCTAATATTTGCTAACATTTATATAATACTTTACAAATAGTTCTCATTTTAGCCTCATAGCAAACAGGTTAACAAATAAAAAAAAATTGAGGCCCAGATAAATTATGTGACTTGCCTAGGTCACACAGCTAGTAAGTATTTGGGGCAGAATACAAACTTAGGTCTTCTTGACTTCATGTCTTACAGTTTCTCAATTGTGCCAACCAGTTGCCTGGTTGTACTTACAGATGTACTTTGTATGCTTTAATGAACCTGTTTTGTAATCTTAAAGTTAGACAAAGGTCACTCAAACTTCATAAAAGAAAACCTTAATAAATTGGTAAGGATTTGTACAGAGGGGTGGGACTTGCATCATCCAGAAAGACAGTGATGATCTATACTGCTTTATTTTTCATAGAAGGATCAAAGTATCATAGATACCTAGATCTGAAAAATTCAAAGACACGGAGAGAGGACAACAAAAAAAGTATTTGTGAGAAGGAAATAGGTATTCACTGGTTAAACAAACTATGGTTAAGTGGCATATATTATACCTAGATTAGACATATAAAAGTGGGCACACTATTTTGACAAAATTTAGAATACAGGTTAAGTGGCTTCCCCAGACTTATGCTATGACTAAGTATTTGAGGCTGATTTTGAACTGTGATCTTTCTGATTCCAGGTGCAAATCTCTTAACTATATCACCTAACTTTATCTATAAGTATTTCAACAATCAAATAGAATTTTGGAAAGTATATGAACTTTGGAACATTTTAAGGTGTTTGTTTTTTGGGGGGGAAGAAAATAAACAGCAAACTCAGGCTTAAGTAGTTTCATATGATTTAGCTGAAAAAATATTATGTTAATATTTTGGTCGCCATTCTGTAAATTCCAGTTTGGATTGAGGTATTTGATGATCAAAGAAGAAGAGTGTGTCACTGATTTTGAGAGAAACCAAAAAAAATAATATGATGCACTTAAGCTATGACAAATGTTAGCTTCATATCAAAGTTCAGCCAAGGTGCATACCATTTTTGAAAGCCTGAGGGAACCAAAGTCATCTTAGAACTTTTAAAGACATAAAGGAACGTAAGAAATATAAACCAATAAATTAAATAAATCCTGAACTCATCATAAATGAAGTATTATGATCATATGCTAGATAAGTTTTGATTTTATTGAGAAAAAAAAATGTGAAGATTGCAGGAAGGCCAGAAAAATCCCGGGTCAAGTTGTAAATTTTTTTCTGGTTGGATCTTGTCTGTCCTACCAATTGATTGGGTGTCTAATTCTGACCTGAGGCAATTCATCAGGAAAAAGAAGGGCAGAGATAATGAGTTCCATATATAAATACAGGAGGAGCCAGTAAAATGTTGGCTTAGCAGGATAATAAAGTTTGGGGTGGTGTGAAGTAGAAAAGCACTCTAATTCTGATTTTTACCCTTAGCATTGAGAATTTTTGTTTTCAAACTGGATTTAGTTTTTTCTTCCCAAAGTTTCACAAATATTCAGAATCATAATTATCCATTAACAAAATAAAATAGTTCTGTGTCACTTCCTCTCAAGGAAACTTAACTCTTCCATGCTTTTGCTAGCATTCCAGAAGCAATATAATTTTCTACCAATTTCTCACCTAATAAAATAAAAAGAAAGAATTTAGCACATTAATTAATATAATGGTACATATTTTTGAGAAAGAAAAAAGGTTTTGATGAAGATCTGTGAAGATCAAATCTGTGATTTGATGTAGAGATCTCTCTCTTTTTAATAATAATAATAATACTCTTATTTTTTAAAATACATGCAAAAAGATGGATTTCAGTATTTTCCTTGCAAAATCTTGTTTCAACTTTCTCTCTCTCCCCCCTCTCCTAGAAAACAAGTATTCTAATATAGTTTAAATATATGCAATTCTTCTGAACATATTTCCACTTTTATCATGCTGCACAAGAAAAATCAGACCAAAAGGGAAAAAAAGATGAAAGAAAAAAATCAAACAAACAACCAAAGTGTGAGAATGCTATGCTGTGATCCACATTCAGTCTCCATAGTTCTTTCTTTCTATCACAAGATATAGAGCTGTACTTAAGAAAACTCCCTCTGTCCCTGTAGATTAGAAATTGTTTAACATTTAGAATGAAAAATAATTGTCTGGAACCATGAAATGTTAAGGGACTTGACCAGGATTACACAATCATTGTGTTACAGAACAAGACATGAATCCTGCTCATTCTATTTTCTATGAGTCTTCTATCTGTTACTTCATGTAACCCCTCTTTGGTTGCAGAGATTTTCATTTTTTGTACTTAAACTTGCAGTTCCTAGTACAATGCTTGACACAAAATTAAGTGAATAATAAATATTAGTTGATTGACTGTTGTTGCTTTCTGAAAATGATAATGTTGTAGTTTCTAGATTGATTTTTTTTGTTGTTGTTTTGTTTTTCAGCAAAGAACCAAAAGCAGTAGTCAAAGATTTCACATTTCAGCAGTTCATACTGCTAGTAATGATTCATGAAGGAGATATTGGGGGTAGAGGAAGAGGGTTCTTTGGAATATTCAGAATCATGACATAAATACTTCAGCCATGGAACATCAACCTGGTTTTAAAAATATGAGTATGGCACTGAATGGCTTCATTTTTTTCCTTCTTCTATCATATGTGATTCTAATTACCTATAGTATTCCTAATTACATAAAATGGTACTTCATGCTGTGGAGAGTAAGTTGTAAAAGAGTTCTTTTATCTGGATAATTTTTTTTTTTCCAACTAATCTTACAGGATCATCTTGGAAGTTTTTTTTTTTTTTTTTTTTAGAGATATCAGCGCTGTCCTGCCTACTTCCTACTTGTTTTATGTATTGGTTCAGAAGTTTGAGGGCCCCCTGTAAACTATAACATGAGGAAGCAGTCTCCTGATTTTTTGCCTTTACTATTTCATTAAGGTAACAAAGTGGGAATGAGGATACGGAGTAATTATTTGGGAGAGAGCTAATAGCCCTGCCCTATGTCTGGCCATCATGGGGATAAGAGAGAAATCAGGGGATAGCTTTCTCATTCTCAAAGAAACAGAATCTCTAAACCCTCAATCTCCACATATAATTTTCTTTTCTTTCTTTTTTTTTTTTAATTTAATAGCCTTTTATTTACAGGTTATATGCATGGGTAACTTTACAGCATTAACAATTGCCAAACCTCTTGTTCCAATTTTTCACCTCTTACCCCCCCCTCCCCCAGATGGGAGGATGACCAGTAGATGTTAAATGCATTAAAAAATAAATTAGATACACAATAAGTATACATGACCAAACCGTTATTTTGCTGTACAAAAAGAATAAGACTCTGAAATATTGTACAATTAGCTTGTGAAGGAAATCAAAAATGCATGTGGACATAAATATAGGGATTGGGAATTCAATGTAATGGTTTTTAGTCATCTCCCAGAGTTCTTTCTCTGGGCGTAGTTGGTTCAGTTCATTACTGCTCCACTGGAAATGATTTGGTTGATCTCATTGCTGAGGATGGCCAGATCCATCAGAAATGATCATCATATAGTATTGTTGTTGAAGTATATAATAATCTCCTGGTCCTGCTCATTTCACTCAGCATCAGTTCGTGTAAGTCTCTCCAGGCCTTTCTGAAATCATCCTGTTGGTCATTTCTTACAGAACAGTAATATTCCATAATATTCATATACCACAATTTATTCAGCCATTCTCCAACTGATGAGCATCCATTCAGTTTCCAGTTTCTAGCCACTACAAAAAGGGCTGCCACAAACATTCGTGTACATACAGGTCCCTTTCCCTTCTTTATAATCTCTTTGGGATATAATCCCAGTAGTAACACTGCTGGATCAAAGGGTATGCACAGTTTGATAACTTTTTGAGCATAGTTCCAAACTACTCTCCAAAATGGTTGGATTCGTTCACAACTCCACCAACAATGAATCAATGTCCCAGTTTTCCCACATCCCCTCCAACAATCATCATTATTTTTTCCTGTCATCTTAGCCAATCTGACAGATGTGTAGTGGTATCTTAGAGTTGTCTTAATTTGCATTTCTCTGATTAATAATGACTTGGAGCATTTTTCATCACATATAGTTTCCTAAACACTTGCTAGAACTTGCTGGAAACCCATTTTGTCACAGGATACAATCTTGTACATTCTCTTAGGTCTGTATGTATGTTTGTTCTCATTTTCAATTGTGATTAAATATTTATGATCCTGCTTGGTATTTTCTTGCCAAAGATCATTTGCCATATCATTCTTCAGCTCATTTTACACATGTAAAATGGATAAATTGAGACAAACAAGAGTTAAAGGACTTGGCCAAGAATCATACAGAAGAAAGTAAATGTCTGAGGCCAGATTTCAATTGCGGAAGATGAGTTTGCCTGAGTCTAGGTCTGGCATTCTATCAACTATCCTACCTAGCTGTCTAATACATATATATACATATAAAGATAGATAGATGGATGGATAGATCTAGATATATATACATCTAGGTCTAGATTGGACTATCTAGGTTTGTTCTGAATTTTGCTCTTTATGATTCATTTATACTTAAATAAAAATGTAAAATATACAACATTTAAAAGGTTTTCTAAAATTTCCTTTAAAAAACTGAAGCTTAGTTTAAAACTTAACACATTTTAAAATATGATACTTTTTACAGGTTAGAGATATTGGTCAGGCTCTGTTTGGTCTCTTCCCTATGGCTGTATAAGGATGAAACAGCCCATAAAAAAGTTTTACTAACTCCTACATCAATTTGCCTTGTTCTTTGAAGATGCACAGCACATTAAACATGATATCTCTTCACTAAGATAGTTAAAGGCACTCATCCACAAATGCTGCTTTGGTTTGGTTAATTGTGTTTTCATGACTGGTTGTTAGGGCCCCAGAGGCTTGCGTGTATGGATGCCTATAAATTAAACTGTTGTTCTCCTGCAATAATGCATATTTTATTTATGTGATGCTTTTAAACTATTTTTTCATTTCTGCTGTCTGAAGTATTTTGTTTTGTAAAAACTATATTCAAACATGTAAGGACGATAAAATAAAAGTTATGGGTTATGTGATAGAATTTAAAATTACAGTGTCTTTTCCTGAGGCGAATGAATGGAATGCATCCCAGGACTATTTGTATCTTTTAAGATTTGGATAGAAGATGTTTTGCTCCAGTTCTCATCTTTAAATACTGCATTTTTTATTCTTATTGACAAAAGTCACAACATATAAAGTGCATTAATTTTTAAAGAAAACAAATGTCCCATTACTCACTGTGCCATCAACAATATATGTGCATAAATAAGTGAAAATAATTCCAAAGATAAATGGTCCATGATATAGAAACTTAAAAAGGAAAATTTTATTTTTAAATTTATCTTTTAAATAATTCTATGAATTTCAAAATATTCATATTCTATGAATATTCAAATACTCAGAATGTCATTTTCTGAAAGATACTACTACTATGCAATAGAGCTATACTAAAAAGCAAATATTTAAGATTCAAAATAGGTTTTGTAAGGCATTTACCTTGATTACTATTTTTCATATTCAGGATATCTTGATGCTATTCTGTTGTTTTTGTTGTTGTTCATTAGATGCATTGGTACATTGGAGAAAATAATGGAGTAGAGTTGAAGAAGCTGAATTCAGATTCTATCCTAATAAACTAGCTGCTGCTTAGCCTCCATGAGTCCTACTTTTCTTACCTGTAAATTGAGGGGATCAGATTAGATGTTCTCTGAAATTCCTTTTAGCTTCAGGTCAATAATATAGTTATGTATTTAATATAGATTGATTTAGACTGCTCAAATTTCATAATAGAGAATGCTATAGTATTCCAGAAAAAAAATTCCCTATGACTATATCTGTGGAACAAAGGTATAATAATCTAGACTTGTCATAATATTGATTTACAGAATTCAATGCCTGGGATTTCCTTTTTGTTGAGTGAATTTTGGCAAGTCACCTATAATTGTTATGATTGCTGGAAATATAAAGAGATATCAAGTTATCTAGCCATAATCACACAGTTGATAGGCTGTTCAAGTTCTTAGATCTACCTGACTCCAAGGCCTATTGTCTTGTCTGTGTATCATTCAATCTTTTGTCTTTACCATTATGTAATGAAAATAATCCCTGAAGGAGAGGCTTAGGGCAAATATTAACAGCTGCTTTCAATCCCTAGTTTTGTTCACATGAAACATGTCACAAGATGGGTCACTTCTTTTAAGAATGTAGGGACCAAGAGAGACAATGTTCTGAGAAAATATTCTCACTCAATAGTTCTAGGACTGAATAGATTTTTATGATTTTGATGTTTGTCTTTCCATCCATTATTAAAGAATATAATATATTAATCCTCAGTATCTAAGAATGAGAGGTCCTATGGTTCTTTGGATAATTTGGCATTGGACAACAGTGGTTTTATACTTGTCTTCTCCTACTTCTCTATTTACTCTTCTCAGATGAAAAGATTAAGTGAGCCTAGAAGCTTTCTGAAAGATGTCTTCATTAACATGGAATCTCAGATAATCAAGCCCAGATTGAACTAGGATGCACAAAATACTTTTAAACAATTTTCTTTGCTCTCTGTCTTATGGTTCATCTAATGCTTGATAGACTTCTGATGTTAAAAAAAATTGGCAAGAAGAGGATATACTTTTTTGGATTGAACACAGCCTTTCAAAATATTTGTTATCTATTAAATATTAGATCAACTAAATTGAATTGAATTTGCAATCCTTTTCAAAATCAAGTTACCACATGTAACTAGATCAATAAATATATTTATCTAATAAATATATTTCTCTGCCAAACCTTTTTTTCCAAGAATTACAAACCTTTTCCAGATCATCTTTCAATTATCTTCAGTTGACTCCCAAGTATTATTTAAGGAGTCATAAACAATTAAGAATGTACTGACAACTTTCCTTAGTAAATTGGCCATTTACTTGTTAACAGCATGCTGAAAGGATCGCTGAACAGTTGACTTTTTTATCCTGAGTGTGACACAATGTTAGTTCAGGTGTTTTCCTCATGGACCTACTTGTTTACAAAAATGTTATTTCCCCCAGCAAGATGAATTACAGTTGGGCAGAGTAGAGCATCTTTTGGGGGCTTTGTTAACAGGAAAAATAGTATTCCTTGTCTGTCTGTTGGAGATAATCTCCCTTATTTGAAAGAGGATGATGGTGTTTTTATTGATTGATATATTTTGACTTGGTATAAGGCAAAACCTTGTTTATAATGTGAGTAATTTGAAAATGAAATGAGTTATCAGGGTGCATAGTAAATTTTTCTTGCTGAGAGAACTTCAAATGGAAGACATGGGGGATGCTGTGGAAAGGATTCAGGTACAGATTTGACTTGGTAACTTTGGGAGTCCCTTTCGATTTTAGATCCTATGATTCTGTGATTCTTTTCAATAGAAAGAGCTTTTGATGCTTTTATTGCTCTAAACAGTTTACATATTCAGTTTTTATAATTTCTCTGAGAAGCTAAGAACCTTAAAAAAAATAAAACACAACAACCCTCTAAAGCCTGAAAGACTGGAAATCTCTCAAGAGTACTTCCCTCTCTTCCACTGCCTCCCATGTTTCAAAAGAGAGAAACAGTGGGGAAAATAGATTTTGTATCTCTTTTGCTATGGACAGTACTTTGTTATAAGAAGCTTGATGTCTATTGAACAAAGTGGAATCTCATGCTGTTTGCAGATCTGAGGACCCTGCCAATTTTCTATCCTAAAAGAACTGCCTAAAGAACTGTCACTAAAAGAGCATAACATTTTTTTTCATTAGGTTAAAAGAGCTTGTCACTGATTCATCAACTTAGGAGCAAAACAGGAGTGGCTTTGCCCAGCAGGAGAGGTGGAAAGATCAAAAGGGGAGCAGTTAGCAGAGAAACAGCTTTGTGAGACACAGATTTTTTTTCCTGAAGGGACTAAGAATATCAAGGCACACAGTCCAATGTTGTAGGTTACCATGGGCATATGGGTTTCGATACTTCCACACCTACCTTCTAGGTTTCTGTAAGTATGTGTCAATCACTCTTTGCCACAGACAATGCATGCACTGATAGAAATCTCTGCTCTATATTTATGGATACACATTAATGTTTTGGTTACTTCTGATTTTTTTCCACTTAATAATTGTCATGATGATTTTTGCATTATCTTATAATTAAGCAAATGCTTGATTATCTTTTATAAAGAAGCACAAAAGTAGGCACTCAGGAACAACAGCTGATTAGGCTACTGCAAATATACTTCTCAGGGCAAAATACAACAGGACTTCTTAAAATTTTTCTACTCAGGATCCCTTTTTGACCAAGAAATTTTTATGTGACCCAAGGATAAAAGAATATAAAATTGATATACAAAATCAAACGTTTATTGAAAAAATAATAAATTTATTTTAAAATAATTCTTTTTTATACATATATTTTTCTATTTATTAAATTGTTACAAAGCAAATTTACGTACTAATGTAATGGATGTGCTTGTTTATTTTTACATGGATAATAAAATTTTGATGGAATATTTAATACCTTTTACTGTATTTTTTTGTGACTCTCACATTCAGTCGGATGATCCCATATGGGGTTATGATTCATGGTAGTTTTGTAATACAATGAAACTTCTATTTCTGCTGTTCTGTAACACTTTCCCTTCTTTTACTCCAGTATAACATCATTATCATTATAATTATTGGATGCTATATTATACTAGAGACTCATATTAATATTGTTCAACAAAAACTTTATTTTTTATCAAATTTTTGTCTACTCACATGCCTCCTAAATGATACTTATGAAATTGGATTTTTTAATTCTACTGTAAAATTTAAATTTTACATTTAATAAATTTCATCTTATTCTAATCATCCAGTATTGTAGCTTACTAAGGTTTTTTTTAATCCTGACTCAGCAATTCAGGATTTCTTAATTTGTGTCTTCAGAAAATTTAGTAAGAATCCAATTTATGCATGTAGAAAAGTCATTGCTAAAAATATATTGTATCGCAAAGGGTCAGTAGGATCTAGCAGGAATTACATGGAAGGATAACCTTCCAAGTTGTCATTAAAACATTTATGACTATTTTCTTATGTCTAGCCATTAAACCAGACCCAAATATATCTTAATGCATTTTTATCTAAGACATATCTCCATTTTATTCACAAGGGTAGAATAAGACATTTGCAAATACTCTACTAAACTTCAGGTAAATTTATTTATAGCATTTGCTTCATCCATTAGTATTGTTAACCTGGTAAAAAGGAAAAGGAGGAAAAGGAGAAAGAGAAGGAGAAGGAGGAGAAGGATAAAAGAAATCAGTCAAGATGATTTCTATTTTTCTGACTTTGTAATCATTTTTTTTTCTGATGTGCTTACCACAATCTCTTTATTCTAGAATTTTTGGAGAATATTAAGCAATTATTTTCAGATTCCACTCTCTTTGGTCTTTTGAAAAATAGCATCCTTGCTCATCTCATAATTAGAAAGTAACTTTTCCATTTTCCACAATCTTTAAAAAAAATCACAAATTATGAATCAATAATCATATCTGTTGGTTCTTTCAGGATACTGGAAGATAACATAACAAGTTATGAAGCTTGAATTCATCCAGGAGAATTAAATGTTTCCTCACTATGCTTCTTTTCCTGAGTTCCAAGTTTGTACTAATCATTTTCAATCCAAAGGCTTTTCCCCTTTATAGGAAATAAAAGAGCAGAACAAGAATTTCAATTCATTTTTTCTTCCTATTATCTTCTTTTAAAAATTAAATTGTATTATTAAATTGGGGTAGCTAGGTGGCACAGAATAAAGGGGTGATCCTGGAGTCAGAAAGAAGTGAGTTCAAAGCTAAGCTCAAACTCTTTCTAGCTGTGTGACACTGACCAAATCACTTAACCCAAATCATATACAAAATGAGGTGGAGAAAGAAATGGCAAAGCATTCCAGTATTTTTGCCAAGAAAACTCCAAATGGGCTCAGAAGAAGGTGGACATGTCTTAAAAAAAAAAAAAAAAGAAAAGAAAAGAAAATAGAAACAAACCTAAATAACAGCAATTAGCCCAAAGTGCTATAAAACTGTGAATACCCTTTGATCCAGCAGTACTATCACTGGATCTGTACTCCAAGGAAATCATAAAGGAGGGAAAAGGATCCACATGTGCAAAAATGTTTGAAGAAGCTCTTTTTTGTGGTAGCAAAGAATTGGAAAAGAAGGGGATGTTTATCAATTGGGAAATGGCTGAACAATCCCACAATTCTAGCTTCTAGAAAAAGAATTTACCATTTGAAAAAAAAATTGCTGAGAAAATTGGAATATAATATGTCAGAAACTTGGAATAGATCTACATCTCACACCATGTATCAAAATAAGGTCCAAATGGGCATATGATTTTCATGTAAAGATGATAGCATAAATACATTAGGAGACCAAAGGATAATTTACTTATCAGATCTTTGGAAAAGGAAGGAATTTCTGACCAAAGAAGAATTAGAGAACATTATTAAAGACAAAATGGACAACTTTGATTACATTAAATTTAAAGGTTTTTGTACAAACAAAACCAACAGAAACAAGATTAAAAGGGAAATACAAACTGGGGGAAAATCTTTCAAGACAGTGTTTCTGACAAAGGTTTTATTTCTAAAATATATAAAGGACTGTGTCAAATTTGTAACAATACAAGTCATTCCCCAATTGATAAATGGTCAAAATATATGAACAAATAATTTTCAGATGAAAGAAACGTTATTTGCATTCAGAAAAAGAACTATGGATATTGAAGGTAAATCGACACTTTATTTTCATTTCTTTTTCAGTTTTTTTTTTTCACTCGCCTATGGCTTTTTCCATTTTGTTCTGTTTTTTCTCTCCCAACATGATTCACGAGGCCAACTTCACACCAATTTAAAATTTATTATCCACACCTTATTCCTTGCATAGTCACTAGTATAGCTCATTAAAAAATAATAAAGCTTAATATAATTTTCAAAATAGAGGCAGTATGAATATTTGACACTAAATGGGTAAAATAGGGCAACATCCTTGAATTCATGATTACTTGAAAACATTGACATTTTAGTAATTGAACCCACCTACCATTTATCTTTTTTTTCTTTTTGTCATTGATTCCACAAATCATGGATCTCAGTTAAAGCCAAGGTGCAAGGTGTTCTTGGGGAAGAGGCTGAAGCAAGGAACATTCAACTGACATGTTGAAAAGATTTGATTCTTTCCTACCTTTGTTTCTAATCAATTATAAGGTTTTAGGGAAGTCATAAAACCATAGATATGTAGTTGAGAAGGTTCTTAGTGATCATTTATTCTTACTTCCTTATTTTATACTATACAGATGAGGGAATTGAGGCTTTTTTTTTCTTGGAAATTTTTTTTTAATTTATTTTTAACACAGAATTATCTTGTTAGGAGAGAAAAAATCAGATCAAAAGGGAAAAACCATAGGAGAGATAAAAAAAAAAAAAAACAGAAGAAAAAAAAAAAAAGAAGTGAATATAGCATGTGTTGATTTACATTCAATCTCCTTAGTTCTTTTTTCTGAAGGTAGATGGCATTTTCTGTTCAAAGTCTATTGGAATTGCGTTGGATCATTGAACTTTGGGAAATTGAGGCTTAAAGCAATTAACATGATTTGTCAAAAGTGACAAAGGTTTTAAGCAGTTTGAAAGATTCAAATGTAAGTTTTTGGAATCCATATCCAGTACTTATCTGCTTTGTTGTGCTTAACATATCTTAATCTCCTCTTTCTGATAAATGATTTTTGTGACATTGACAAATTCACTTAAATTCTCCAGACCTTAGTTTTTTTTTTTTTTCATGTGTACACTGAGGAGTTTGCAATATATAATCTCTTAGATTCCCTTTCATATTTAAATTTACAATGCTAGAATCACATAATCTCCCATAAACTCTTTAGTTCTCAGTTACCTTATCTGTAAAATGAGAAGTCTGTGCAAGATGACCTCTACTGCTACAACACTAATTCTATGATCTTATGAAATGCTTGAAACTGTAACTTCTCTAACATTGAGAATTTCCAGTGCATGGATTGTGAAATAAGGAATTCAGTAATTTTTAAATGAGTGGATTTGAAGTGGGAGTAAAACTAATAATATTCTCTTCAGAGAAATTTCTAAGTTCTCAAATATTGGAAAATATCCCTATGGCCAAGATATGCTTTCTCTAGGGAATTCAATAATCCTCTAAGTAAAGTTACATAATCATAATAATTCTGTTCTCAATTTATTCCTAGGCAACTTGAAGAAATCAAGGTGTCTGCAGCTAATCATGTACTTTTCGAAATTCATGACTTAAAAAAGCCTGGAATTTTATTAATTTTTATTACTTAATCAATGTCTTTCTCCCCTCATATTCTCACAGAGAACTCTGATTATTAATTTTCAATGTTGCAAACTCATTGTTCCCTATCTCTTTTAAAGAAGAAAATCTGGTACCTTTTATATCTCTTCTTTTGACCAAGTTTATTCATTTCAGTCTCATAACATTCAGTTTCAAAAGGTTGATTGTTCTTTCCATTTATATTGTTGTGCAATTTTTTGTTTCTTTTTCAAATTCTGAATTCATCAATTTTTCGTCATTTCATGTCTTTTTCTAGTTCTCTGAATTCATATCATATGCTCCTACCCACCCACCACCCCCCTAACACACATATACACAAAATATAATTGAGGTTAAATTATTTACTCAGGGTCACACATCAAGTGTCTAAGGTCACATTTGAACTCAGGTTATCCTAATTCCAGGGCCAATGTTTAATCTGATCAACTTTGCCATCTCCTGCCTCCATGCCATGCTTTCTTATAGTTCAACACAATTTTATTACATTTATGACATAATTTCTTTATTAATTCTCTAATTGAATGTTGTTTTCTTTGTTTCAGATTTTCATTATTTCAAAAAGTGATATTATAAATTTTTTTTATTAATAGAAACTGAAAGTTAAAAGTCATGAATGTTTTAGTTTCTTTTATTTGATGATTGCAAATAATTGTACCTATCCTCAATTTTATCAACAGTGCAGTCATTTACTTATTTTTCTACATCTGCAACATTGCTTGTAATGTCCTGATCTGCTCACTGGGGGATTTCATTACCAGCCTTAATTCTGATCATGAATGAGGAGTGAAAAGGCCAAACTCACACAGATAGTCAAACATGGAGTCCATTTATTCTAAATTATCTCCATCTTATATACCCTAATAGCCTTACATAACTATAACACATTGTGCTTGTGCTAAATGTATATTGCACATATGGGATCATATAAATAAATTGATATTGTATGTGGATATCTTTTTGCCACTTAGTATAACTCTGCTTTAATTACAACACAAGTTGTCACACCTCCTGATTTCTTAGGAAGACTGAGACATCCTTAAGGAGGATGGGGAGCTAAACCAGACACATCAGTAGGTTCCCTGACTGGGCTGAAAGGTCTTATATCTCACCCAGAGTTCCCCCACTCTCTGTGACCCTCTAAAATTACTATTTTTTTGCAAAGTTTTTCATTGTGCAAGGTGAAATCTTAGGGTTATTTTGATTTGAATTTCTCTTATTTTTAATGATTTGATGTTGTCTTTCATAATAGCTGTTAAAAGTTAACAACCCTTTTTTAGAGAATTGTTTATCATTTCTTTCAATTACCTAACAATATGGAATACTTTGTGCCTTAAGGAGTCCATTATTGACTTTATCTTTATATCTTTATCCCTTGTTTGATAATGAATTCACTTCTTAGCTGTTTATGATATATATTTTTAAAATTAATCCACAAAAGGTTATAATGCTAGCTTAATTAAATTGAAGGTTATTTGAAATTCTAAAAATAAAAGGAGAGAATAATAAAACTGAAAGTAAAAATCTATTGAATTAATAAATAAAACTAAGAGTTGATTTTATGAAAAAAAACAACAAAATAGATAAACCTTTAGTAAATTTGATTAGAAAAAGGAAAGAGGAAAATCAAATTCTTAAAAATCAAAAGGGAGAATTTTCCACTAATGAAGAGGAAATTAGAGCAATAATTAGAAGCTACTTTGCCCAACTTTATGCCAATAAATTTGTTAACCTAAGTGAAATGGAGGAATACCTATAAAATTACAGGTTGCTGGGATTAACAGAGGAGCAAGTAAATTGCTTAAATAGTCCCATTTTAGAAAAAAGAAATAGAACAAGCTATTAATCAACTCCCTGAGAAAAAAATCCCCAGGACCAGATAGCTTTCCATGTGAATTCTACCAAACATGTGAAGAACAATTAACTCCAATATTATATAAACTATTTTTAAAAAATAGGGAATGAAGGACTCCTACCAAATTCCTTTTATGACACTGACATGGTACTGATACCTAAAACAGGTAGGACAAAAACAGAGAAAGAAAATTAAAAACCTATCTCCCTAGTGAATATTGATGCAAAAATGTTAAATAAAGTATTAGTAAAGAGATTGCAGATAATTATCCCCGGGATAATACACCATGAGCAAGTAGGATTTGTATATGAATGCAGGACTGGTTCAATATTAGGAAAACTATTGGTATAACTAACTATATTAGTGACCGAATTAACAAAAAAAATATGATTATCTCAATAGATGCAGAAAAAACATTTGATAAAATCCAACACCCATTCCTATTAAAAAACACTAGAGAGTATAAGAATAAATGGACTCTTCCTTAAAATAGTCAGTAGCATCTATTTAAAACCATCAGTAAGCATCATATGTAATGAGGATAAACTAGAACCATTCCCAGTAAGATCAGGAGTAAAACAAAGTTTCCCACTATCACCATTATTATTCAATATTTCAATAGAAATATTAGCTTTGGAAATGAGATGAAAAAGAGATTAAAGGAATTAGAGTAGATAATGAGGAAACCAAATTTTCACTCTTTGCAGATGCTATGATGGTATATTTAAAGAACCCCAGAGAATCTATTAAAAAGCTATTAGAAATAATCCACAACTTTAGTAAAGTTGCAAGATACAAAATAAATCCACAGAAATCATCAGCATTTTTATACATAACTAACAAAATCCAATAACAAGAGATACAAAGAGAAATTCCATTTAAAATAACTGTCGATAGTATAAAATATTTGGGAATCTATCTGCCAAGGGAAAGTCAGAACCTATATAATCAAAACTACAAAATACTTTCTACACAAATAAAGTCATATCTAAACAACTGGAAAAATATTAAGTGCTCTTGGATAGGTCAAGCAAATATAATAAAGAATACTACCAAAACTAATCTATTTATTTAGTGCTATACCAATCAAACACCCAAGAAATTACTTTACTGAACTAAAAAAAAAAAATAACAAAATTCATCTAGAAGAACAAAAAGTCAAGAATTTCAAGGGAACTAATGAAAAAAAAAATCAAATGGAGGTGGCTTAGAGTATAGCAGATCTAAAACTGTACTAATAAAGCAGCAGTCATCAAAACCTTTTGGTTCTGGCTAAGAAATAGTCTAGTTGATAAGTGGAATAGGTTAGGTTCACAAGAACAAAATAATCAATAATTATAGTCATCTAGTGTTTGACAAACCCAAAAGACCCCAGCTTTTGGGATAAGAATTCACTATTTGACAAAAACTGCTGGGAAAATTGGAAATCAGTGTGGCAGAAACTAGGCGTTGACCCATGCTTAACACCATATACCAAGATAAGGTTAAAATCAGTTCATGATCTAGACATAAAGAATGATATAAATAAATTACAAGAACATAGGATAGTTTACCTCTCAGACCTGTGGAGGAGGAAGGAATTTGTAACCAAAAAAGAACTAAAGATCATTATTGATAACAAAATAATTTTGATTATATTAAGTTAAAAAGGTTTTGTACAAACAAAACATGCAGACAAGATTAGAAGGGAAGCAATAAATAAACTGGGAAAACATTTTTATATTCAAAGGTTCTGATAAAAGCCTCAATTCCTAAATATGTAGACAATTGACTCAAATTTATAAGAAATCAAGCCATTCTCCAATTGATTCATGGTCAAAGGACATGAACAGATAATTTTCAGATGAAGAAATTGAAATTCTTTCTAGTCATATGAAAAAGTGCTCCAAATCACTATTGATTAGAGAAATGCAAATTAAGATAACTCTGAGATACCACTATACACCTCTCAGATTGGCTAAGATGACAGGAAAAGATAATGGTGAATGTTGGAGGGGATGTGGGAAAACTGGGGCACTGATACATTGTTGGTGGAACTGTGAATGAATCCAACCATTGTGAAGAGCAATTTGGACTGATGCTCAAAAAACCCTTTCACCTAGCCATTTTATTACTGGGCTTATATCCCAAAGAGATCTTAAAGAAGGGAAAGGCATCCACAGTGTTTGCGGCAGCCCTTTTTGTAGTGGCTAGAAACTGGAACTGAATAGATGCCCATCAATTGGAGAATGGCTGAATAAATTGTGGTACATGAATGTTATGGAATATTATTGTTCTGTAAGAAATGACCAACAGGATGATTTCAGAGAGGCCTGGAGAGACTTACACGAACTGATGCTGAATGAAATGAGCAGAACCAGGAGATCATTATACATGGCAACAACAAAACTATACAAAGATCAATTCTGATAGACATGGCTCTCTTCAACAATGAGATGATTCAAACCAGTTCCAATTGTGCAGTCATGAAGAGAGTCATGTACACCCAGAGAGAGAACTATGGGAAATGAGTGCAGACCACAACATAGCTTTTTCACTTTTTCTGTTATTGTTTGCTTGTAGTTTTGTTTTCCTTCTCAGGCTTTTTCTTTCTTTCTAGATCTTATTTTCCTTGTGCAGCAAGATAACTATATAAATATGTAAACATATATTGGATTTTACATATACTTCAACATATTTAACATATTTTAGGCTACCTGGTGTCTAAGGGAGTGGGTGAGAGGGAAGGAGGGGCTAATTTGGAACGGAAGGTTTTGCAAGGGTCAATGTTGAAAAATTACCCATGCACATGTTTTGTAAATAAAAAAGCTAGAATAAAGGGAAAAAAAGGTATTTCATTTACCAGAGTTCTCTAGCATTCTTGGTGCAATCAGGAAGGGATTTCTTTTAATTTCTTGACAGGAACATGGTGGTCACAAACCAATAAGATTTTGAAAAGGTTCAATTCAATATTTCAACTACAATTACAACTACAATAATATGTTTAATATATAATTTAAGTGCACATAGTATAGTGACAAATTTATAAAAAATATTTATTTTTAAATTTTATTATTATTTATATTTTTTAACTTTTTATTTTCAAAATATATGTGTTGATAGTTTTCTTTTTTTTTCTTTTTCTGTAGCATACTATACTTTATTCACTTGATCCTCACAATAATCAAATAAGGTAATATACACATTATTTCCATTTTACAAATGAGATAAATGAAGTCTATAAAATTAAGTGGATTCTTAAAGTGAATTATCAGAATATTGGTAAAGCCAGCATCTCAAGCCCTATTCAAATCATGATCCCATGCACTTTTCAACATCCCTTCTTCAGAATCAAGCACATCTGCTTAGAGCCATAGTAATGCAGTAATTGGATTTTCAAGATATTCCTGTGTTCTACCCAAAGATAAATTTATTAAATACTGTGGGATCCTCTGAAAGTCATTTAACTTCTTAGTGCTATGAGATACACTCAACCCCACAAATTGCAGAAGAGAACCTATGAGAATTGGCAAATGAATTTATTTCACCTGGAACTCCTTATATCAACAAAATCACAGATCTTGACCATAAGAAAACAAAATCAAGAAATGTGGCAGTTTAAGTTTTTTTCAAGAACTTTACTCACAAGCTACCCTCTAAGTGAAGATATACAGTTATAATGATATTGGGCAGTGAGAGTCCAGCCTTTATGGGAAAAGATTTAAACCCAGGTTTCATGCCCCCTCCCAAAATCTAGTGTTCTTTCTATTATCCTCAATTAACTTCTCCCAAAACTTCTTGATGTTTTATTAATAAATATTAATAGCTCAGGAATTCTAATATTAAGAAGAAACTTTAAAGTTCCATAATTAATAAACTGGAGAAGAATGTAAAAATAGAATCATTCTAAATGTATATCAACATTTTTGTATGTGTTGCGTAGTTTTCAACATTCACTCTTTCAAAATCTTGTATTCCAAGTTTTTCTCCCTCCCTTCTCACTCTTAGACAGCAACTAATCCAATATATGTTAAACCTGTGCAATTCTTCCATACATATTTCCACAATTATTATACTTCACAAGTATAATCAGATCAAAAAGGGGAAAATGATAAAGAAAACAAAAAGCAAACAAACAACAACAAAAAATGTGAAAAATCTATGTTGTGATCCACTTTTAGTCCCCATAGTCTCCTCTCTGGCTTCAGATAGCTCTCTCTATCATAAGACCATTGGAACTGGCTTGAATCATCTCATTGTTGAAAGAGCCACATCCATAAGAACTGATCATCACATAATCTTGTTGGTATGCTCAATATTCTCTTGATTTTACTCACTTCACTTAGCAATAGTTCATGTAAATCTCTCTAGGCCTCTCTGAAATCATCCTGCTGATTTTTTTTCTTATAGAAAAAAAATTCTATATGGGGTATATATTTATAAGTTATGGTATATAAATATATAACTTATTCAGCCATTTTTCAACTAATGGGCATCCCTTCAGTTTCTAATTCCATGCCACTACAAAAAAATCAGCTACAAATACTTTTTGCAGATGTGGGTACCCTTTTCTTTCTATTATGATCTATTTGGAATAAAGGCTCAGTCGATACATTGCTGGATCAAAGGGTATGAAAAATTTTATGGCTCTTTGGACATAGTTCCATATTGCTCTCCAGAACTGTTGGATCAGTTCACAATTCTACCAACAATATATTAGTATCCCAGTTTTCCCACATCCCTTCCAATATTCATCATTATTTTTTTCCTGTCATCTTAGCCAATCTGAGAGGTGTGCAGTGGTACCTCAGAGGTGTCTTAATTTGCACTTCTCTGATCAATAGTGATTTAGATAATTTTTTTTTTCATATGATTAGACAGGAATTTAATTTCTTTACTTGAAAATTGTCTGTTTATAATGCTTTGACCATTTATCAACTGGAGAATGGCTTGTATTTTATATATTTGAGTCAATTTTCTATATATTTTAGAAATGGGGCCTTTATCATAATTCTTGGATCTAAAACTTTTTTGCCAGTTTTCTGCTTCTCTTCTAATCTTATCTACATTGGTTTTGTTTGTACAAAAGTTTTTAAACTTAATGTAATCAAAATTATCCATTTTGCATTCTATAATGCACTCTAGTTCTTCTTTGATCACAAATTCCTTCCTTCTCCACAATCATAGAGGTAGACCATCCTTTGTTCTTCTAATTTGCTTATATTATCGCTCTTTATGTCTCAATCATGAACCCATTTTGACCTTATTTTGGTATAGGGTGTTAGGGTTGGTCAATGCTTAATTTCTGCCATACTATTTTCAATTATGCCAGCTATTTTTCTCAAATAGTGAGTTCTTATCCTAGAAGTTGGGGTCTTTGTGTTTATCAAACACTAGATTACTTTATTCATCAACTATTTTGTTTTGTGAACCTATCTATTCCATTGATTGACTGCTTTATTTCTTAGCCAAGTCTGATTTTCTCAGTTTCCATTTTGCTGATTCCATTTTTGAAATTTTCTTTTTCCATTTTGCCAAATCTATTTTTAAGAAGTTGTATTCTTTTTTCATTTCACCAAATCTATTTTTAAAAGTTTTCTTTAGGTAATTTCTCTGTTTCCTTTTCCAAACTCTCCTGAAAGGCTTTCTTTTCCTTTCTCTATTTTTCTTCTAATTCTCTTTTAAGGTACTTTTTGAATATTTCCAAGAGAGGTTTTTGAAATTTAGACCAACTCATATCACCCTTTGAGACTTTATTTGGAGATGTTTTGCCTTTCGTGTCCTCAGTATTTGTGGTCTGTTCTTCCCTGTCTCCATAATAACTACTAGTTATAGCTCATTTTGCTTTTTTCTCCTTCATATTTGAGTTCTGCTCACTTAGGGCAAATAGGAGATTGTCCCATACTTCCTGTACAGGTGAGAGATGCTGCCACACTGCCCTGAGGATGGTGTTGCTGGCTTATTTCCCACACTGGTAAGCATGGCCAAGTTCCATCTTATTCTGGGGTTCAGGACTCACTATTTGCCTTCTGTAGTTGTGTTGAAGGTCTCACAGATAGTCTGCTGATCCACTTGTTTCCAAACCAGGATAGAGTTACTAATAGTGCTGTATTTTAGCTAAGAGTCTCCCAGTAGATTCTCCCTGCATGTGGGGAGTCCTCTTTGCCCTGGGTCCTTTGAATTGTGTCTGTGCTCATCTGCCTCTCCCCTTGCCCAATTGAGACAGATCTTTCCTGATGTTTTTCTAAAATATCTTCTGTTGGAAATTTGTTACACTCCAAATATTTGTAGATTCTGTCACTCCATAACCAGTTCAGAGGCTTGATTTAGTGTTGATCTGAGGGAAAACAAGAAGAACTCAGACAATGATCTATCTACTCTCTGTCATCTTGGCTCTACCTCCAGTTTTAACAACTTCTAATAAATTAGATAAATATATTTGCAAAACATATCAACAGATGGCAGCTGCTACAAAATGCTTTCCATGTCTTTTAGTGTATCATAACAAGTATACAGAAACAGAATCTGCTCAGGAAAGGTGGATCATATAATTTTTTTTCTTTTAAATCGATAACTTTGGGAGCTCTGTAAGTCAACTTCTAATCACCCCCCCCCAACAAAGAGCTAAAGAATGAAGCTAAAAAATATATATTTTGTTTAGTCTTAAAAAAAACAGTCACAAACAATACTTTATCAACCAATTATTCCAAGAATGCTTACCTCCAGCTGGGCAAAAATTAGTAAATGTTTGTTTATTTTTTGCTTGGGAAAATACTTCCATATTTGTTTTAGCTTATTTTAAAATAAACAGCTTGTATGCTGTATTGCATTAGCACACAATCATATCATAGTCAGGAAACAAAATAATAGTTTTTAATTTACTCTATATTTTAGAAGTCTCACAATTCATTAACTCCCAAGATAATCACATCTTTAGAGTTATCATTTGTTTTTTGGTTTTTTTTTCATTTAATGAACATGAATTCTTCAATAACCTGTGTAATTTTCTCAAAATGCTACATGATTTTCTTTTGCCTACCACAATTCAATTCTCTTCTATCAGGTCTATGTAATTGTCACAGATATGGAACTCTGTTTAATGGTGGCGATGCTAAATTTAAAAGAAACTGAGACTTTCAACTTTTGGGTGACATACCTCTTGGAGAACAATCTAATTAGTAGCTCAAGTTCAGGAATAGTATGCAATGAAATTCTTGTGAATCATTTGATATTTAATAGAAATAAATACACAAGCAGAAGAATCCACTTTTAATCCATGTGGAGGAACCTAGTTACCTACTATCTGTATATTAGTAATGAGAGTATTGGCTTTAGAAGTAGTAGCGCTCTATCAGGCCTGAGCAGCCCCAACTACTATTACTGGCTAGCTCTTTTATACTCTAAATTAGCAGGAAACTATATGCATACTTTGAATTCCAGTCCCCAAGATTAATTATGTTTGAAGATTGGCCACTCTCACCCTTTAAGAAGAAACTAATTCAGCTTATTGGAAATAAATATTGATCCTACAACTTCCTCTAGAATTGAAACTTGATTTGAAGGAGATAAACTAAAAATAAGACAAAGTACTGCCAAGGAGAGTATATCGGAAAATTATTATTGGAAGGCAGTTAGAAAATAATGGGTTGTTTATATTTTGCCCTTCTCTGGTTATAATATGTCTTATGACCAAATTTTTGGCACATTTAATTTGGCACATTATTTTCTAATTGCCTTCCAATAATAATTTAAGGTAAGATATTAGTGTAAGGCAAATCTGTTCAGATATAGCCCAACATCTCTAAAAGGGTTTTATTCTGAGACAGCACTCTGTTACCCTAATGACACATTTAAGAGCCTCATGGATAGCATATATTATAAAACTAGATAGAGTTATCACATTTGCAGAAATTATACTTAATGTATGTAAATAATGAGGTTAGTTTTCAAAATTACAATCAATAGGAAAAATTATGAAAAATATTTTGAAAACTGGAGATGAAATATAAGAAAGGACAATTTTGTGAATGAAATGCAAGAAGCTCTAATTATCCAATGATGGGGATATTATCAAAAAATAGACAAGGTAGGGGTAGCTGTAAATTGAGAAAATAGTTGTGTTATTTAATTCAAGTGAGCTTTTTTTTTTTCTCAAGCATGGGGAGGGCTTTACTTGAAGCCAATAGGGAACCAGTCAATACACAGGAAGAGATTAAATATAAGCAAGTATGGAAATAATAAAAGGGAGGAATCTCTTGGAGATGAGATAATGGAAAAGGGTCACAGATACATGTAGAAACATTGGCTCATCAAGGAGAAAGGCTACTTTCTCATTATGATAGAGATGAAGTTATAGGACAGAGATACAATTTTTGAACTCTGCTTCCTTGGATGATTAATTAGATAATTACAAATTTTTTTCCCCTATTTTCTGGAAGTATTAATATTTGTCCTATTGATAGCCATATGTTTGAAAATACTTTTTAAACTATGTATTAGTACGGAATATAAGGTGTTATTGCTGTTATTTACAAAAAAGGCAGTAAGCATAGAAAATGCCTGTGGGGAAAGTTTTCCATTCTTTTCATGGAGAACTTTCATGATCTCTTGGGAGATCACTTGGGTGGGCAGCTAGATTGTGTGCCAAGCTTGAAGTCAAGAAGACCTAAATACAAATCTGCTCTCATATACTTACTTGCCAAGTGACCCTAGACAAATCACTTAACCCTATTTGCCTAAATTCTTATATGTAAAATGATATTGAGAATATTATATTATTTTTTTCCAAGAGAACCTCAAATGGGCTTACAAAGAGTTGGTTATGACTAAAACAACAAAACAACAGCAAAAAAAAAAAAAACAACACTTAGTAGTGATTTAAAACCATAATCTATAGTAAGAACTTGTAAGTTCTTTTAGAATTATGAGAAGAGGAATAATATTGTCAATACTATATTTATGAAATATGTGGAATTGCTATAGTGTATAAAGAGTATAGATTGTAGTTCAAATTTGGACCAAAAAGAACAAGGAATTGAAATACAATAGAGAGTAATAAAAGAGATGATGAGAGTTACAAATTGCAGATTATTCTGTCACTTTAAGATTATTTAGGCTTATGGATAGAATTATTTCAACCATGCAAAAACTGCTTCTATTTGACTTTTCCTCCTTTATGGCATGATATTACCAAGATTAAGACAGAGCAGGAAAACAAAAATGAATCAGCATCTATAAAGTCACCCATATAAGTGGTTAGAAGACAGAATCAAATTCAGTTACTCTACATATTTAGATATAGAAGATATAGAAAGAATATGAAAGTAATAAAAAATAACTAATTCATGATTCTGAAAATGTAAATTCTATCTAGACAAAAAGAAGAAGACAACAAACCAAAGTAGATTTTTCCCCCCTTGGAGTTCTTGGATGCAGGAGTTTTGGCTTTGTTATCTTCTGAGTGCTCATTTTGATTTTTCTTTCTCCATAGTAACTTTCTGTGATCAGAATCTTTTTTTCTGTTGTCTGCTTGTTTTCATAACCTATTACTTGGCTTTTAACTCTTTGTTAAAGTAGGGCTCTGTTTCCAGAGTGGAGGGTGCATTATCCTAAGTTTCAGGGGATACAGCTGTTTTCAGAAATCTCTCTAGGGACCTGACCACAAGCCTTCTTTTCTGTCCTGGAACGGGTGTCCTCACTCCACTATGTCTGTAAGTTCTAGTGTACTAAAGCATTAGAGTCCTTAGGGAACTCCAGTGAACTGACTTCTGAAGCTGCCACTGCCACCACTACTGCCATCCATTTCCACTCCTGGTTTACTGATTCCCCCAGGTTTTTTCACCCTTTGACAAACCTTCCCTCCTTACCTTCCAAGTTCTTTGTTGTCTCTGCACTAAAAGGTCTAGAAACTGCCAGTGATCTGCTGATTTATTAGTCCCTAGGCAAGTTCTTGCTTTGCTGGCTCCCAAGTCAAGCCCCAGATAGAGCTATATTTGTGTAGTCTGCCCTGGGATTGTGAGCTGCATTCCCCCTCCCTCCTGCTCTTTCTCCCCTACCCCCTTTTCCTTTGCCACACATTTCTGCTGGAAAATTGTTCTACTCCATCTTTGTGTATGTTATTATGCTCTTAAATTTGTTTAGAATCACCATATAAAGGAATTTGGAGGAGTTTGGAGGAGTTCCTGCCTTATTCAGCCATCTTGACTCTGCCTCCCTCAGCAGAATTTTTTAAAAAAGATATTATGTAATTTTTATAGAAATTAGAACTTGGAAAAGAGGGAAAATGGGAAATTTTTAATGAACCACTTAATTACGTAAGAGGGAAATAAATGACAAAAGAGGAGGAGAACTATGGGAAAGAATAGAGGTACAGGACAAAGGGACTATAACTAGCAAATGTCCCTGGGAAAGCAAACTTCTTTCCTTTTTATTGTGTCTGGGGATGGTAATGGGAATTGTGGAGCTTGTGAATTCAAGTACCTTATTGTTTTTATTTCTTTCCTTTTCTACTCCCTTCTCTCCTGAACTTAAAATTTAATTAGTTACTTTTTTTGTAACAATGATTAGCTGTCTAGATAGGGGCAAAAAAGATAAACCCTAAGATTATTTTGAATTTCTGTCTATTGGTAGATTTTTCCTCTGCTTAATATAAAGAAGAGAGAGTTAGGCTAACAACTTTGTACAACTCTTCATTTAAATACAATTCTTGAGCAATGTAAGATGTCACACTTGATGTCATTGGTTCTCTTTGGAAACCAAGGAAGAATGACAACAATAGGCAGTATTATTACACTGCTCCAGAAAACTGAATTATGGAATCACTAACCATTGGCCAGAGACCAGAATCTTTGCCTTTATAATCTTGGATGAATTTCACCTAGTCAATGCACCTCCCATTAATTCCCTCTCTATTATATCTATATATAAACACCCAACTTTCACAGTTAACCAGAGATTTAATTTGATGGGAAAGAGAATAAAAATGAAATAACAACTTGAAATATAAGAAGGGAAAAAACCCAAAATGATTTTGAGCAGCTCCCAGGAATGCATAGGGAGAGGGAAGGTGGAAATCTTTCTAAGTTTTTCAAAGGAACCTTTAGGTTTAGTCCAAAAGCAGTATCTAGCTTTCAGACTAGCCTTCCATGCTTATCCCACGGGCTCAGGATGTGTATTCCAAAGCTTTTGTAGGTAGCCTATGGCCACCTCTGTCTCTGGTTTCTCTAATTTGTTTAATCTCTCAACCTTTTTTTCTCAGGTAAGTTAAAAATGCCTTCCACAGTCAGCACAATCTGATCATATATTATATAAAAGTCATGCCATATTTTATCTCTTTTCAGTTTAAGAAGAGGGGAAAAACAAACAAACAAACAAACAAACTTTATTACTCCAATATTCTCAGTGAAGCTTTAAATTCAGATACTACTTCAGAATACCTTTACTTTCAATGAGTGGAGCAAGTCTGAATGAAAACCACATCACCCTAGTCAAAATTAGGTTAGCAAAATTAATCCCTGGAGACAAAATATTGATGTAAAAGATTAGATAATTAGACAATCATAACTCAGTTTCCAATTCTTTGCCACAAAATTCCAAGCATTTTTGCATAGGTGGATCCTTTTCCCTCCTTTATGATTTCCTTGGGATACAGCATCAGTAATAACTCCTGCTGGATTAAAGAGTATGCACAGTATTATATCCCTTTGAGCATAGTTTCAAATTCGCTCCAGAATGGCAGGGTCATTTCATAGCTCCACCAACACTGCATTTATCATTTATCATAAATTAATATCTGATGTAATAGTGCTTATTAACCCACATATACTTTTTTTCTAATTGCTATTCTAAAACACACATAAGCCTTAGAACTGCCAATCTCTTGTGATCTTTGACAGTTCTGCATCATTAGCTGCTATAAGTTGTCTATTACTCTCCTTTCTACATTTGACAAGTTTAATATTCTCTTTATTCTTGGCATGGATAGTTTGCATTCAGCTGTAAGGGGAAGATATAATTGCTCCAAGATGGGAAAATATTCCCCCCCCCCACAATGTGGAATAGATGGATAAAGCATTATGACAATCTGAGAAACCATATAGACCATCCCATGGCCTGGATGAGATGAATCAATATCATTTCAGGAAGTGTACATTCAAAAAAAATCCTACATATTAAATTTTACACTTCTCAAGAGAATGTTGATCTAAATTTATCTTTCTCTAGACATCTGCTTTGGACTTTATATTTTCATGGGAGGAAGATAGACTTATAGACTAAAGGAAACATTTTTCTATTGCTATGATAATTAGAGATCTGGAGCCTCTAGTCATTTTCCTAAATATTAGGCAAGCACAACATAGGCAATGGAAAACAATTCTGGAATTATCCTTTCAACTGTAAACAAGTGGATTATGGTATTTTTAGAATAACAATATACAAGGAATTAAAAGATAATATAAAACATTGACATTAATTTTTCAAGTTGTATATAATCCCTGGAAGCTCACACATATAAATCTTAAAGGTCCCTCAAAGACCATCTCGTGTGGTTCTATGAATTGCATATCACTTTCTTCCTGTGCCACCTCGGGCATATCATTTAATATTTTTCAGATTTAATTCCATGAACTGTGAAATTATGAGGCTAAATTATATGGCCTCTGAAGTCATGTAATAAGGCAGAATAAAGTTTAATAGGGTGGTGTGAGTTAAGAACTGATGTGAAGTGTTTTTCATGTCTAAGTGGATGATCTAGGGCATAGCCACAGACCCTCAGATTGACAGCCACATAGATGGAAAAGGCTGCCAGTTATAAGTAACATATGAAGAGTGCCCTACTTGTTCCTCTTGGTTTCTAAGACAACGTAGGATTTCTAGGTTTACTTTATAGTAGCCACTCACATACACTATTAATCTTTGGTTGATTGCTTAAGTAAAACAACTACTTTATGTAATATTCACACCATATGTTCTCATGTTTGTGTATATTTTCAGTCTTCCTGAGACAGAAACTTTTATCTGTGAGTGATAATTTCATTTTTCAAGTAAGGAAACAGAGAAATTAAATGACTTGGTCAAGATCACTTAGGTAAATAAATAATAAAACTAGGTTTTAAACCTTAGTTCTCTGACTCTAAATCCTGTGCTCATTTTACTACATTATCAAGAGAAAACCAGTCTCACAGATTCCAAAGATGAAAAGGAGCTCTCACATTCATTTCAGACAGAAAATATATAAGAAACAACTCCCAGAACTAAAGAAGAAACTGGCAGACCACATAGAGCAAGTAGATCTCCATTAGACTCCTTAAGATATTCAATTGGACCTTCCTATCTGAGTAGCCCCAAAATAAGAGAGCCAAGGAAAGGAAGAGAGAATTTAGGGGCCCCCAAGACTTTCTAAAGTTATTTTATTCATTAGAGAATTCACCCTGGTTGTCTAGTTTTGAAAAGAGACCCCCTAGCAAAAAACATTTATCTTTATTAATACTTGTATGGTGTTTTACCTGTGTTAGAAAACCTGGAAGAAAAGGAAAATAACAATTTAAAAAATCCTAAATAAAGACAAGACAGCTGATTCTGACTAAGAGAATTCATATAATTATTTTCCATGTCCTTTATATGGTATTAGTTCAAAAACTGAATGAGCTTTGGAGAATAAAATATAACTTTATTGGCATTAACTTCCTTCTGGAGAGAATGAAGGGAAACATGAGGAAAATCATTTAGTAGTTTCCATTGTGGGAGTATTGAGATTAGAGGAATGTCTCTTTAAAGCTTTATAATTTAGAGTTTTGGAAGTGTAATCTCTGAAGTAAAATAAATGGAAAGTGATGTTTCATTGTTATCACTTTCATTTGATTATGAAAATTGTAACTATAATTATAGTTTTACAATGATATAGCCCTCATTAATAAAAGGAATACAAGAGAATAAAACTGGTAATACCTACCAAATATAAGCTCCTGAAACTGGGCTAAAAAGAAAAAGAACTGAGAAGTTAGTGTAGCTATGAGTACTTTTTTTTTTTCCATTGCTTCATTTTATTTTATTTTATTCTTTTATTTAATATCCTTTTATTTACAGGTTATATGCATGGGTAACTTTACAGCATTAACAATTGCCAAACCCCTTGTTCCAATTTTTCACCTCTTACCCCCCACCTCCTCCCCTAGATGGCAGGATGACTAGTAGATGTTAAATACATTAAAATATAAATTAGATACACAATAAGTATACATGACCAAAACGTTATTTTGCTGTACAAAAAGAATCAGACTCTGAAATATTGTACAATTAGCTTGTGAAGGAAATCAAAAATGCAGGTGGGCATAAATATAGGGATTGGGAATTCAATATAATGGTTTTTAGTCATCACCCAGAGTTCTTTCTCTGGGTGTAGTTGGTTCAGTTCATTACTGCTCCATTGGAAATGATTTGGTCGATCTCATTGCTGAGGATGGCCAGGTCCATCAGAACTGGTCATCATAGGGAAAGGGACCTGTATGTGCACGAATGTTTGTGGCAGCCCTTTTTGTAGTGGGTAAAAACTGGAAACTGAATGGATGTCCATCAGTTGGAGAATGGCTGAATAAATTGTGGTATATGAATATTATGGAATATTACTGTTCTGTAAGAAATGACCAACAGGATAATTTCAGAAAGGCCTGGAGAGACTTACATGAACTGATGCTGGGTGAAATGAGCAGGGCCAGGAGATCATTATATACTTCAACAACAATACTATATGATGACCAGTTCTGATGGACCAGGCCATCCTCAGCAACGAGATAACCAAATCATTTCTAATGGAGCAGTAATGAACTGAACTAGCTATGCCTAGAAAAAGAACTCTGGGAGATGACTAAAAACCATTACATTGAATTCCCAATCCCTATATTTATGCACACCTGCATTTTTGATTTCCTTCACAAGCTAATTGTACACTATTTCAGAGTCTGATTCTTTTTGTACAGCAAAATAACGGTTTGGTCATGTATACTTATTGTGTATCTAATTTATACTTTAATATATTTAACATCTACTGGTCATCGTGCCATCTAGGGGAGGGGGTGGGGGGGTAAGAGGTGAAAAATTGGAACAAGAGGTTTGGCAATTGTTAATGCTGTAAAGTTACCCATGTATATATCCTGTAAATAAAAGGCTATTAAATAAAAAAAAAAAAAAAGAACTGGTCATCATATAATATTGTTGTTGAAGTATATAATGATCTCCTGGTCCTGCTCATTTCACTCAGCATCAGTTCGTGTAAGTCTCTCCAGGCCTTTCTGAAATCATCCTGTTGGTCATTTCTTACAGAACAGTAATATTCCATAATATTCATATACCACAATTTATTCAGCCATTCTCCAACTGATGGACATCCATTCAGTTTCCAGTTTCTAGCCACTACAAAAAGGGCTGCCACAAACATTCGTGCACATACAGGTCCCTTTCCCTTCTTTATAATCTCTTTGGAATATAAGCCCAGTAGTAACACTGCTGGATCAAAGGGTATGCACAGTTTGATAATTTTTTGAGCATAGTTTCAAACTACTCTCCAAAATGGTTGGATTCGTTCACAACTCCACCAACAATGCATCAATGTCCCAGTTTTCCCACATCCCCTCCAACAATCATCATTATTTTTTTCCTGTCATCTTTAGCTATGAGTACTAAAGAATAATTGTTGAGGCTAACCAATATTTTGTGAGATTTTTGATGAAGTACATGGAAGATTTGAAGACTAAAGAAAATTCTCGGCCAGACCTATTTCAAATCAGTTCATTGATTCAAGCTTGGTATTATAATATTATGAGAAAACTGTAGACTCTGAAAATTCAGTAACCATTTTATTTCAGATGAAAAAAGATGCAATTCACATAAACTTTCTTCTCTATCTCCACACTCATCATGGAACCATCATTGTTACAGGAAAATGAGAACACCACTAAAACTTCCAACACTTATTCTGTATAAACTGACCCTTTTATTCTCCAGATAGCAAGAATCTCAAACCAATGATAATCCCAAGAATGGCCTCTCAGTTCTTTTAAAGTAGAGGTTGTTAGTCTTGTGTATGTGTGTCTGTATATGTATATGTGTGTGTATGTGTAACTTCCTTTGTAAGTATAATTAACATTATGTACCACTTCTCAAAATAATATCTTCAAATAGTTGAAGAAAATGCTGAATTTCATTTAGAAGTTAGTGAAAATTAAATCTACTCACAGATTCCCAAGGAGAATAAGAATTCTTGCTTTAAATAAAACTAGCACCAAACACCATAAAACAGGTGGTAATGACCACCATTACAAAAAAAAAACAGTTAATTTTCCAAAGTTCTGGAGTAACTTAAGTGCAATAATAATTCATTGTTGTTCCTCTTAGAATCTGAAATTTCTAAGGAAATTCAGAATTCCATTTGTATCTGAGCAATATCCCCAGCAATCAGTTGGTCAGCCTGTGCTTAAAGATTTTTCAGTGAAATACTACCTGTAGCTTCCTGATACTGTTCATTGATTCTTTGGACAGACTTGATTAGGAATCTCCCCCCACCCCACCTCAAATCAAAATTAAATCCATCTCTTTACAATGCTTATCCAGTGCTTTGGGAACCCTGATGCTTGAGATTAAACAAAAATAAGCCTCAACTTCTACCCTGCAACATGGAATTCCTTCAAACACCTGAAGATAATATCTCCTATATCTGCTGTATTTTTTTTATGTATAAAAAAGATTTTTAATTGATTTTATTTGGGTAGACAAGTAATAAGACTAGTGATTTTACTGGTATAGGACACTTCCAATCTGGAAATTTCCTCTATCAACAGAGATTTGCAAATTATGTATGCTTTTTCATCTCAGAATGTTGTTTGGAATGCCGGAAGACTAGCTGATTTGCCAGTGCACATATATCTAGAATGTGTGAAAGGCTGGATTTGAATTGAGATTTCCTGTCAAAGACTGACTTTCTGTCACTTGTATTAGAGTTCTCAGGTTGAACTGGTAATTTTTTATATATTTCATATATTTTGATCCCCTTCATTACAGATGAGAAAACTGAGGGCCAGAGAGGTAAGTGACATATATATGCTCTCCAATCCCTTTGTTGTTCTGGAATACATAGCTCTGGATATACCGCAACATTTTTATTTTTTTTCTAACTTAGAGTAACAAAATTACCCTACTTTAGATGTGGCCTGGCTGGGATAAAAAAATAGTAAAACTTCAGTTCTCTTATTCTGGACCCTAGATTTTTCTAAATGTAACTGATAGTTTTTTGGGCTACCAGGTCACACTGCTTTTCTTTGTTAACTTTTAATTCACTACAATACTCAGATCTCTTATAAGAACTATTTTCTATCCACATATGAGATTTATGAAATTAATTTTCCTTATTTAAATTTCAATCATTCGCTTGGTTTTTTATTAAACTGCAGCTTATTTGACATTGGCCTCTTTTGAGATGATTTTGGACAGGAACTCTATTCCACTAAACTGTCATCAGGAAATTTAACAAATGTGCCATCAATGCTTTCATCCAAATTGTGGATTAAAAACAGAGTACAAGCCAGATGTAGTAATTCAAGTCTCCCTACTGGTGAGAAGATTGAATCTGGTGTGTGGTTTAAATTCAGTGATCCTGAATTACTACAAAGCCCACACCATTTGGGTCACCAAACAGCAGGGCATCAATATAGCAATCTCCTGGGTTCTGGGCATACTGAGTTGCAGAGGGGAAAACCAAGCCATATAAGAAATGGAATATGTCAAGGTTTCTGAGCATCAGTAGAATCAGATTTGTGAGTAGCTATTCCACTTCCATCCCAAACAAAATAGGGATACTCATCCTCCAAATAAATAAAAATCAAATATGTGATATATAGGTATGTTAAAAATGAGTGAACGAGTCATCTAATGTTGTAGAATATTAATTGATTTGCACATTAGAAAGGAAATTAATTCAGAAAATCTTGGATAGTATAAAATAATATAAAGTGAAATTAAAGAGAACAAATTATATAAAAACAAGAAGATTCTAAAGAAAAAGAAAACTAATTTGAAAGATTTAAGAACTCTGATCAATGCAATGCAAAACTGTCTCCTAAAGATACATATATCATAGAAATGAGAAATGATAGATTCAAGATGCAAAAAAAAAAAAAGATTTTTTAAATGACCATTTGGTTTCCTTTCACTTTACTATGTTTATATTTTAACAATTATGTTAAATGCATAGGTGTATAGAAATTACTAATATTGGTGGCCAAAAAAAAAAAAAAAAACAAAAAGGATGGCCACTAAAACATTTTAAATAAATTTGCAGAAGGGAACAAAATCTAACATAGATATAATTCTATTTTTTTTATAGATATAATTCTAGAAGGGATCTCAGATGTTACCTAATCTAACCGATAAAGAAACCGAGTCTCAGGAAGTTTGAGTAACAATGACACAGATGGTAATGATTAGAAGTATGGGCATATTTATTCACATATGGGTATACAAATACGTATATATGCATACATACATGTATATATATATATGAATACAGGGACATGTGTGTGCAATACATACGTATGTATATATACATAATGTATACATATGCATATATACATATGTATTATCATATGTGTATATATGCATACATATATTTCAAGTTAATGAATCAATCAAATGGAAAACTAATAGTGTTTACATAATCAGGGAGGATGATGTGCATTATTTTTCTTTTTCCATTCTCTACCCCTTAACCTCAATATAAGTTGTTTTCTATCTCACAGGTACAATAACTTTTTTTTTAAACTAGTCTTTAATAGTTATTTGCCACATGTGCAGGCTGGTTTTACAATCTTTAATCAGAATTGCTTAGGATTGGGGGTTTGGCTTTCTTGTTTTGACCACATTGTTTGGAATATTATGAGATGGGACACAACTACCAAAGCAGAAAGGAAGGATTCATCCAAAAAAAAAAAAGTTTCTGGTTTTGAAATGTGAAAGGTGGAGTTCTCACTAAATGCCAAATTTAGCTTTAACTTTCTACTGCCAGTGTATCATAGTAATATAAAATTATGCTTTCTGTGGCAGGAATTTTTTAAGGTCCTGCGTTTTACACCTTTTATAACATTTCCATATGAGGACAGACTTTCCACTTTGTGATGCCAATAAATATTCTCTTACCAAAAACAGGAATTGGGCTCAGTCATCATTTTCAGAAAAAAAAGTCTGTACACTTTTGGAACAATATTTAATTTCTAAAATACTTTATCTCCAATAAAAATAAAATATGCATAAACAAAAACCCTTGGGGTTAAATTATTTTATGAATATAGAATGAATGAGAGAAGAAAGAATTTGGCATCACACTTGGGGTATGTTGGAAGAAACAATGTATGAGTGAAGGAGAAAGAGGAGTTCTGTGAGGTGACTCAAGATAATTATAAATTTAATTCAGATAGAAAATATTGCCATTGAGAAAGTAATTCAGATTGGCCACTGTCTAAATTCATCAAATTAATAGAACAATTGTTCTGCTCATTGTTTGGCTTTGCTTGTCAATGTTTTCCACTTTGTCAATCAGGAACAATAATTCAGAGTGTGTTCTTATTCAGTTATCTTTCACCTGGGTCTGCACTTTTGATGACTACAATTAGGGTTTTCTTAGCGAAGATACTGAGTAATTAGCTACTGCCTTCTCCATCTCATTTTACAGAAGAGGAACCAAGGCAAACAGGGTTAAATTACTTGCCTAAGGTCACACAGTCAGATTTACCCTCAGAAAAATGAGTCTTCCTGACACCAGGCCCAGCTCTTTATTCACTGATTCACCTTGGTATTCTTAGAATCCAAATACTGTAACTAAAATTCTATTCAGTATATCTTCTCCTTTTCAGATATAATTCAAGTGTCTTAAACCATGGTGGACAGATCTAATCATGCTTCCAATCAATTACCAAAATTTTATTAAGCACTACTAGGTGACAGGCATTGTGTCCAACCTCACAATTCTCTAAGAATTTAAAAGCAGTTACCAGTTCAACCTGGGAACTCTAATACAGGTGACAGAAAGCCAATCTTTTGCAGGAAATCTCAATTCAAAACCAGCCTTTCATACATTCTAGATATATGACCACAGGCAAGTCAGCTAGTCTCCCAGCATTCCAACCAACATTCTGAGATAAAAAGGCATAGATAATTTGCAGATCTCTGTTGATAGAGGGAATTTCCAGATTGGAAGTGTCCTATACCAGTAAAAGCTCTGGTCTTATTACCTGTCTACCCAAATGAAATAAATTAAAAATTTATCTATCATATATACTTTAGATCATACAATTCTAGTCTCCTGTACTGTTACTCATATGACATGATTTCAAGATCTACACTATTCTGCTTGCCTTCCTCTTGGATGCTTTCTAGCTTGTGGTGTGGTGCCCATGTCTAGACATATTACCCCAGCTTTGGTTTGGTTGTGTCATAGTATAGTATCTTATATTTGTTCCTCTATACATTGAACTTCTTTTAAGGTAATATATTATAATCTTTTCAGTTTTGTTTTATGATTTATATGGCTTTCCATCTATTTTCAATTTTAACATAATTAGAGTTGTTTTAATTACATTATTTTCCCCTCATTTTCATTCTTTCTTCTCTTTGTATCAATGTTGATTTTTATCCCAATAAATCAGAAAGTATATATACAACTATGATAAGAAATGATTCCCTCATCAGTAATACATTTTTTTGTCTGTCAAAACAATCAATAGCCTTTGTAATATTATTTATGTATTGCTTTATTTATTATTTATTCTCAAATATTTATCATAAGCAATAAATACCATATAACCACATGCCACATGAAGTTATTTTTCTCATAAAAATAAACTGATAACTCTATTATTTTTTTCTCTTAGAAGAATATGAACCATCCCTCTACTGACTATAGTTGCTTTTTGTTTTCTGATTTCATTAACAATGAGAATGTCAAGATTGATATCATTTAATCCCTACTCTCTTCTTCCTGTTCAACTCTAGCCCAACCAACCAAGATGGTGCTTGTCCTGTATATAGAATTTTTTTAATTAGTTCCTGTTAAATATCATCTGTCACTGGAATATGGATCCTTTAGTTATATTACAGTCCCTTCATTTTACTCTTAAGTTGGAAAATCATGTCACTGATAAATATTAAGTATGACAATACTATCTCATGGTACTAATGATTTCCTCTCAGATGACTGACCTATTTTAGGTAAAAGATTCTATAATGGGAGTTTGCTGTAGCTGTCAATGATACCATTACTACAAAGATTCTTATTACCACTATTGCCAGCATTGGAGAACCAATTGCAAAATCACATCTACATCCACATGAAAAATGCTATCAGATTTTTCAATCTGAAATCTCTAGATTTAACATTGTAGTGACATTAATAAAACCCCCCAAATTATATTACTTTACTACCACTTGTTCCAAGTGAATTCCTGCTATTAGCAATCACTTACTTTTTTAAATACCCACAAGCCATTGGTTTAATAATCCACGCCACATAGGCAATTGCTGGTGATCTATTGAAAAGTAAATGTATATTGTTTCTAAAATTTACTTTTTCAAAAACTTAAAAAAAACAAATGAGGATGTTTTTTCCTGTTTCAAGGTTCTAGTCTTGGTCTTTTCATTAAAATTCTTAATCTAAACAATGGATGTTGGAGCCAAAGGAAGTATTCAATTTATAGTTTTATATAGACCATTATTTAATCAACATTTGGTTCCCCCAAAATTATAATTTTTATGGTCCCATGACTTCTATCAGAGTTCCTTCATCTCTTCTGGCACAAGAATGCATGAGATTTTTAAGGAAAGACTCATAACATGACAAATGATATAATTATGACTGACACCGTCATTTCCCAAAACCATTCATATAACCTATGCCTTAAAATCTCCAACAACTTTCATTATATCTGATATATGCAAATAAAAAACCAATGAGATAACCAGACTCTCTCAAAATCTATAACATTTGCAAATAGAAAATTTCATCTAGTTCTCCTGATCACCCTTTTGAGAATACAATGATAAACATGAGGGCCAATTTAAAAGTGTCAGTTTAGAGAGAAGCATATGTAGCTTTATTTGTATAGAATTTATTATTAAACTATAATTGCAAGAGCAGAGTCAAGATGGCAGAAAAGGAATAGGGACTCTACTGAGCACTACCAAATTCCCTATTAAATTATGACTCAAAACATATTCTGAAATAAAAGAACCCCCCAAAATTGCACAAAACAGTTTTCTCGTCCAAGGCCCTTAAAAGGTTAAAAGGAAATATTTATCCTACCACAATGAGAGTGGGACACAGCACAGCACAGGGTATATCAGCATAGTCTCCGCCCCATAAAACTGAACATCAGGCTTTTGAGGCAACTACATCAGCTGCATCAGAGAAGAGGTTGGCTTCCAGAATTCTGAAACCACAGAAGGTAAAAAGAGATTTGGCAACTGATAAGAGATTGCAACAGTCTCTTTGCTGACAGTGGCAAAGAACTTTATTGCAATATCAAAATACAGAATTAGTCCTAGGTAGCATGTGGTTATAAAGAAGTGGGGACCATGGTCAAAGTTCCAGAGCAAAAAGAGAGTTGGTTCATAGACCAGAGCCCAGGCCATGAGAATAATAAACAGACATCTCCTTAGATCATATTACCTTGGAAGAACCAAAAATTTTCAGACCTCCAGAACTAGCTCTGAAAATATCTGCACACAGGAAAAACAAAAACAAAACAAAACTCTGAAGCTTGGTATAATGCCCCCTCTACCCCTGGAAGAGAGGAAATGAAAAAAAAATTAGGAAAAATACATGACAATTATGCAAGAAAATCATGAAAAAAGAGTCAATAGCTTGGTAAAAGGAGCACTAAAGATATTGAAGAAAATAACACTTTAAAAACCAAAATTGGCGAAATGGTAAAAGAGGCACAAAAATCTAGTGAATAGAAGAACTCCTTAAAAAATAGAATTGACCAAAGGTAAAGGAAGTAAAAAAGTTTACTGAGGAAATTGTATCCTTAAAAAGTAGAACTGGGTAAGTAACAGCTGATGGCTCCATGACACATCAAGAAATAACCAAACACCATCAAAAAATGAAAAAAAAAAAAAAAAAAAAAAGACGTTTCATTGGAAGATCTACTGATTTGGGAAGTTGATCAAAAAGAAATAATTAAGAATTATCAGACTGTCTGAAAGCCATGATAACAAAAGAGTCTAGACATCTTCATTCAAGAAATTATCAAGGAAAACTTTCCTGATCTCCTAAAACCAGAGGGCAAAATAAAAATTGAAAGAATCCACCAAGAACCTCCTGAAACAGATCCCAAAATGAAAACTCCTGTAATATTACAGAACTCCCAGGACAAGAGTTTAATATTGTAAACATTCAGAAAGAAACAATTCAAATATCATGGAACCACAGTCAGGATAACACAAAATTCAGCCACTTATTCATTAAAGGATCTGATGGCTTGGAATGTGATATTCAGAGGCAAAGGAGACATAGTGAGAGTCAAGAATTACTTGGCCAGAAAAAGTGAGTATAATTCACCAGGGAAAATGGATAGTCAAGAAAGTATAGACTTTTGAGAACTCCTGATGAAAAGACCACAGATGAATAAAATTTTTGACTTTCAAAAACAAGACTAAAACAACAACAACAATAAAAATTACTGGAAAGAAAAATCATAAAAAGGATTCAGTAAGAGTAAAATGTTTGCATTCTGCCATGGGAAAATGATATTTATAACTCATGAGAATTTTTATCTTTAGTAAGATAGGAGAATACATGGACAGAGGGCATGGGTATGAATTGAATATTTTGAGATGATTATTTTAAAAAACAAAGTTAAAGAGAAAATGAAATGTATTGGGAGAACAGGAAATGGATAGATAGAACAGAGCAAATTATCTCAGATAAAAGGGGCAGCAAAGAACTTTTATACTGGAGGGGAAAATGAAGGAATTGGGAGGAAGTTGAATGTTAAGCTTATTCTCATTACATTTTGCTCAAGAGGGAATAATATATATTCTCACTTGGATATAGAAATTCTTCTTACTAAATAGTCAAAGGATATGAACACAATTTTCAGATGAAGAATTTAAAACCATTTCTAGTCATATAAAATGCTCTAAATCACTATTGATCAGTATTTACAAATTAGAAGAGCTCTTAGCTACCAATACATACTTCTCAGATGGGCTAAGATTATGGAAAAAAGATAATGATGAATGTTAGAGGGTAACTTGGGACACTAATACCTTGTTGTTGGAGTTGTGAACTGACGCAATCATTCTGGAGAGCAATATGGCACTATGCTCAAAGAGCTGTCAAACTTTGTGTCTTTGATCCAGCAGTATCCCAAGGGGATCATAGAAAAGAGAAAAGGATCCATATGTGCACAAATGTTTGTAGCAGCCTTTTTTTTTAATAGTGGCAAGAAAATAGAAACTAAGTTTATATCCATCAGTTAGGGAATGGCTGAACAAGTTATAATATATGAATGTTGTGGAATATTATTGTTCTACAAGAAATGATCAGCAGTATGATTTTAGAGAGGCTTGGAGAGCCTTACATAAACAAACGCATGCTAAATGAAGTGAGTAGAACCAAGAAAACATTATATACAGCAACAAGTTTATGCAATGATCAGTTTTGATGGACATGGCTCTTTTCAATAGTTGGGTGATTCAGGCAATTTTTCATGTTCTTGTGATGAAGAGAGCCATCTGCACCCAGAGAGAGAACTGTGGGGACTGAATATGGATCACAACATAACATTTCCACTTTTGTTGTTGTTGTTATTTGTTTGCATTTTGTTTTTTTTCCCTCGTTTCCCCCCTTTTATCAGATTTTTCTTGTGCAGCATAATAATTGTGGAAATATGTATAGAAGAATTGTACATGTTTAACCTATATTGGATTATTTGCCATCTGGGGGAGAGGGTGGGGGAAGGGAAAGAGAAAATAAATTTTAGAACACAAGGCTTTGCAAGAGTTAATGTTGAAAACTGCATGTGTATTGAACATAAAAAAGCTTTATAGAAAGAAGAGAAATATATAATACACTTCAGAAAAGTAGGAGGGTAAATGGCGAAATGAAGTTGGGACAGGACTGATAAAAGAGAATAGATTGGGGGGAGCATTAATCAGAAGAAAAATGCTTTTGGGAATCAACAGAGTGAAAGGAAAGAGAGGAAGACAAAGAGAGAATAGGATGGAAAAATACATAAACATAATTGTGAAAAAAGTTATAGCAAGTTTCTCTGCTAAAAACATTATTTCTCACTTATAGAGAACTGAGCCAAATTCATAAAATAAGAGACGTTCCCCAACTGAAAAATGGTCAAAGATATGAAGAGCAGTTTAAGAAGTTATCAAAGCTATACAGAGCCAATCTGATAGGTAGATAGAAATTTGCATTTCTCTAAGCAAGAATGCTTTAGAACATTTTTCATAATCAAATTAAAACAACTCTAAAGTACAACTCCACATCTATCAGATTGACTAATATTATAGAAAAGGAAAATAACAAATATTGGCAGGGATGTGAACAAATGGAGATACTGATTGGTGAGTTTTGATTCTGAGTCAATCATTCTGCATGGCAAGTTGGAACTATACCAAAAGGTTATAACCTTTTGACCCAGCAATACCACTACTAAGCTATTATGATCCAGAAGAAGTACAGAAATATAATAGCACTTCTTTTAGGGGTGGCAAATAATTGGATATTGAGGGGCTGTTCATCATTGGGAATGATCAAATAAGTTATAAGGGATTACTTCAGAATTACCAGAGAATATTATTGTACTATAAGAAATGATGAGTAATATGCTTTCAGAAAAATTTAGTAAGATGTACATTAAATAATGTAAAGCTAAATGAGTAGAAGCAAAAGAACTTTGTACATCTTCATAGCAATACTGGCAATGATCAACTGTGAATGACTTAGCTATTCTCAGGAATGTAATGATCCAAGATAATTCTGAAGGACTTATGATGAAAAGGCTAAACATCTCCAGAGAAAAAATGGATAGAGTTGAAATGTAGATCAAAGTATTCTTTTTTACCTTTCTATATTTTTCTTGTTGGTTAGTATGTGGGTCTGTGTGTGTGTGTTTCCTTTCACAACATGACTTAATATGTTTTGCAAAGCTGCACAAGTATAATATATATCAGATTGCTTTCTTTCTTAATGAGGATGGAGGAGAGAAAAGAAAGGAGAGAATTTAGAACTCAAAATTTAAAAAAGGAATGTTAAAATCATTTTACATATATTTAAGGAAATATAAAATTTATACAAAAATAAAATAAAATAATTATGTCCATGTAACCATATAACTACAACAGTTAAAGTGATACATATTATTGAAATAAAATCAAATTGGCTAAAAGAGAGTGAATTTTTAAAATTTTTGAAGTAATAGAATAACTTAAAATGTTAAGTAATCTTTAAGGATTAATCTTTCATTGGGTTGATTTATATTTGTGACTTTATGTATAAGGAAGCACAGTAGATAGGGGGCCAATCTTGGATTCAGTAAGACCTGTGTTCAAGTCTAGCTTCTGATATACGTAGGTATGTATTAATTGAAATTTTGATAACTTTCTAACAGTAAAATATAGATTGCTTACTAGAGCAATGGAAGGAATTTCTACTCTGGGAGTTCTCTACCAGGATGAATTCTCAGCTATATATAGCATCTCTTTCTTTCTCCATCTTTTATCTTCTATAAATAGTAGTCATAGTATTAGAAATAAAATAGTTTACTCCATCCATTTAAATTTATGAATCAGGGAATTTAAGTATATGCAAAAAACAAGTCACCTTAATGAATGAAACTGACACATGTCAAAAGTGGGAAAATATTTAAAAATGAACATACACACATGGATAAAGCTGTATATGGACTTGGTATTGAAGACATTTGTTGGAACTTTGGATATAAATAGCCCTGTCCTTTTCACTTTCAAAATCGGACCAGGACTTAAAAATGAAATGGAGGCTTAGAAGATAACTATCCCAACTTCTCATTTTATAGATTTTTAAAAGCAATAACAAATTGAGAAAGATTTTCCCAAGATCATATGGGTTAGTAAGCAATAAAACTAAAATTCCGATACAGGACCTCTGATTCTACAGACAATATTCTTTCCACTGAATCAGTTTCCCTTTTATTATATAATTATAATATAATATAATATAAATATTATATAATTCATAAATAAGAAGCAAACAAATAAATACTATAATTTACCAGTAATTTCCAAAAAAATTCTTTTTTAAATAATAGCTTTTTATTTTCAAAATATATGCAAAAATAGTCTGCAACATTCACTCTTGCAAAACCCTGTGTTTCAAATTTTTACTTCTTTCCTTTCCCCAATTACTTCCTCTAGACACTACATAATACAAATATATGTTGAACATGTGTAATTCTTATATATATATTTACACATTTGTCATGCTGCACAAGAAAAATCAGAACAAAAATGAAAAAAATAAGAAAAAAAACAAAAAGCAAGCAAATAAGAAAAAAGTTGAAAATACTACATTGTGATCTACATTCAATCCCCAAAGTACTCTTTCTAGATGCAGATGTTTCTCACCATCACAAATTGGCCTGAATCACATCACATCATTGTTGAAAAGAGCAATGTCCATCACAATTGATTGTTGCATAATTTTGTTGTTGCTTGTACAATAGTCTCTCTTGGTTTTACTCACTTCATTTAGCATCAGTTCATATATGTTTCTCTAGGTTTTTCTGAAATCATTCTGCTGATAGAAAAAATTATTTCTTAATATTTTGGTTTTGTTTTGCCCCCAGTGTTATCTATGCAAATCCAAGCACTCTTTGAGTCCTATTTTAAATACGTAGCTTTTATATGAATGTACTTATATAGCCAGATATAGCAGGAGAGTTAGCTCCAATCAGAGCAATTTGATGAGCAGTCTTAGTAATTTGACTTTTATTACTTGAATAATCATTGGAAAGATTTTAAACTTTGTGGGCCTCAGTTTCTGCATCAATAAAATGAGAGTATTGGGCTAGATAGTTTCTGACATCTCTTTTAGCTTTACAGTTATAATCATTTTATATTTTAAATACCGGGCCAATCCATAATGAGAGGTTGAGTTTGGACTATCTATATAAAGCAGATAGGGAAAATTTCACATGATTGCAGGCCCAGCACAAAGATTCCTGGACTAGCAGTCCAGTGTTATGTTTGTTACCACATATGGAAAAGTGTGATGATTGTATGTTATATTTTATGCTGATAAATAGTTTGATAATAAAACTGGAATTTAATATGTACATAGCTCATTTAAATTTTAAGATCTCTTGTATACAAAAGGTAGGTGGGTATATGAGTGGTGAAGAGAATACTTCCTATATATTCTACTTTAGGAACCCAGCCTCAGTTTAAGCACTTAGAAGATATATCAGTGCAAAGAATGAGGGAAAAGGTGGGGGAATGAAGAGGGAAGAAGAAGATAAAGAAGGGATTTTATGGGTGGGGGAAGTTAAATATTAGTAAGACAAGTTAGGGAGTAGAATAAAAGTAGAAGAGAGCAGAAAAAACAAACACTATAACAAGGATCAGGAGTAAAATTCAGAAAAAAGGAAGTAAGGCTAGTAATTTTTGGTCTCAGACAAAGTCAAACTTACAGATTCAATCAAGAAAGAAACATTATATATCAACCATATTAATATTGTTTTAGATATATGTTTAGATCTACATATGTAGATATACACATGTACATATATATAAATGCATAGGTATATATGTGTACATGCATGTATATAGGTATATAGAGAGATATATGTATTGTGTGAATGTGTATATATGATTTTGTGTGTGTGTGTGTGTACCTGTGCTTAACTGGAACCTTCTTGGGGGAAGTAAGGGAGATGAAAGAGGAAAAAATAATAAGGTAAAAAGTACATAACAGAAAACAAAGGAATAAGGTACAAGCAAAGAAGAGATGAAGTGTCATGAATATATAATCTTTACTATTATTATATATATTTTCTTGAAATGGAAATTTATTGTTACATATTTTGAATTCTCTCTGATGTTCTGCTGGGTACATGACAATAATTTTATTTTTAATTTATTTTCCTGTTTCTTTCTTTTTCTATTTTGTTTTTTGTATATATATATATAACCAGCACAATCTTGGAGATAGTCATCTTCTAAGTTTACTGCATGGTACGTATATATTTGTTGATTTTCTATATTTAAATGTTTCCTTTCGTTTTTACATAGTATGAGACATATATAGGTACTTAATAAAAGTTTATTTCTTGACTACATAAGCTATCTGCAATATGTGACAAAGTATATGCTATGGGTCAGCTTCATGCCTTCTACCTTAGAGTCTGGAAATGTCTGTAATGGCAAAACACATAAAAAAAAAGAACTAGTTGACAAGGCCAGAGAAATTTAGAATGAGGTCCAATTTCAGAAATAGTTGTATTTCATTATTATTGTTATTCTAAATATTTTTCCAAGTCATAAGTTTGTACCTATTTTTAAGCCATTATGTAGAAACAGAAGAACGCAAAACAACTGTATTTTGGAAAACTTGCCATGGGGACTGGAGACAACCCCATGCATATGAGCTTTTGCATATCAGTAAGGCAAAGAACAAACAATTTAAAGGCATAAAATTATCCAAAGATAAAGTTTGAAGCTGTGTTAAAATAACTCTAGGATTATACATTTAGAGCTGGAAGGAACCTTAGAACCCATTTAGTCATGGCAAAAGTTTGTAGATCTAAACTTGGAAGAAGCTTCAAGATCCTTCTATTTCAGCCACTTAATTTTACAGATTAGGAAAGATGGACTAAGGAGTGTGCAGTGACTCATCTAAGTCAATAAAGGGAGAATTCTGAACCCAAGTTGTCTAATTCCAAATTTAGTATCCTCCATCCTTCTACCCTGACACCTATGAGACCACATTGCTTCACAAACATTCCTATATCTCATATATCATGCTATGCTTCTTTTACACATACATCATGTATGTATAGCAAATACATATAATATATATACATATGCACACATATCATACAAAATATATGTCTCATGATACACACATTATTAGAAAGAGGAAATGAGTTTCAAGGTAAAGTATGTTTCTTCTTTTGTCTTTGTATAACCAGCATCTAGAAAGTGAATGTTTAGTAAATTCTTGTTTATTGATTTATAATGCTATCTCTTTCTTCTTCTTTTAGAAAATTTCCTTGTAATATCAAATTCTTAGTATCTTCTCTCTGAGATTATCTCCAATTATCATATCTTTCCTATATATAACTGATATAAAAGATATATATCTTTCCTACATATATTTGCTTTTAAGTTATCTCCCCCATTAAATTCCTTGAAAATAGCCACCTCTACTTGCCCCTTTCTAAGGGGCACAGTATGGTGAGTGTTCAACTTGGAGTCAAAAATACTTAAATCTTTATCTTTCCTCAGACATTTACAAGCTGTGTTATTTTGGCCTAGTCACTTACACTCTCTGTCATGACAATCAAATCAAATTACCCATATCTGCCTTGCATTTCCCTTGCAAAACATAAATAATTTATACAAATGTTTATTAATATATTATCCTCAGAGAATGACACAATGCCTGAGACATAAGTGCTTAATAAATGTATTAATTCTAAAAAGGGAAACAGAAGCAAAGCAAAAATAAAGTGATCATGTTATTCTTTCAAGTGGTCTTCAGTTTGATTTTTCTTTTTTTTCCCAATTGTATTAAGTTTATTTATTTTTAATGCACATTGCTTTATGAATTATATTGGGAGAGAATTCAGAGCAAAGGGGAAGAACCATGGGTAAGTTAAAAAAAAAAACAGAAAAAAGAAATCAACATAGCAAGTGTTAATTTACATTCACTCTTCTTACATATTTGTTCTTTAGATCGTTTTTCTAAAAAAAAAATTCCCTGAAGTATAATTTTGTTTGATTCTTTTCATGTTTGGCTCCTGATTTTAGCATATATATTCTATGGTTTCATTAATCTCTATTGAATGAAATGATTTGCAAATGGTAATTTAAATTGTCATTTGTGATGATTTTAACTTTGCAACACAAATAACTCCAAATCACCAGCTTTATTAACAAATATGGGTAGATGCTATCTTTAAGAAGATTTTATTCAAGTATAGATTTGACAGTGAAAGATTTGCTAACAAAAAATCCAAAAACCAGCAACTTCGATACTCTGGCATACGAATTAAGTTTCTCAAAAGAGCCAGGAATGCTTAGGAGATTTAAAATAAATGGGGAAGGAAAACAGTTAAAGTATTTTCATATTTTCCAGTTTGGGAATTTATGGCTCAACCTAAACATTCCATGAAGATTTGAGGCATTAACTTAGACAGTGTTTACATAACATTAACAGGCAAGTGGTAAGAAGATTGCATTATGTTGTGTATGGAAAGATTCTTATTTGAGTTCAAAGAGAAAGGGAAATATTGTCAACAAATCCCACCCTGGTGTCAAACCTATTAAGAATGACTGAGTTTGTTGTTCCTTTAAAGTCTTCCCAAGGCTCTCTATCCATTAATTAATCTGTCTTCAACAGTCCTTCTGTGTACTGGGAACTATAGAAATTTAGTGACTTATCAAAACCATTTGGTACTGGCTAAGAAATAGAGTAGTTGATTAATGGAATAGGGTAGGATCACAGGATAAAACAGTCAATAACTATAGCAATCTAGTATTTGACAAACCCAAAGACCCCAGCTTTTGGGCTAAGAACTCATTATTTAATAAAAACTGCTGGGAAAATTGGAAATTAATATGGAAAAATTAGGGCTGGATACACACCTAACATCACATAGCAAGATGAGATCTAAATGAGTTCATGATTTAGACATAGTGATATTATAAGCAAATTAGAAGAACATAGCCTAGTTCATCTCTCACATCTGTGGAAAAAGAAAGAATTTGTGTCCAAAGCAGAAGAAGAACTCATAATTAATCACCAGATAGATAATTTTGATTATATTAAGTTAAAAAGTTTTTGTATAAACAAAACTAATGCAGACAAGATCAGAAGGGAAACAATAAATTGGGAAATCATTTTTACATTTAGGGACTCTGATAAAGACCTCATTCCTAAAATATATAGAGAATAGCTTCAAATTTATAAGAATTCAAGCCATTCTCCAGTTGATAAATGGTCAAAGGATATGGACAAATAATTTTCAAAAGAAAAAATTGAAACTATTTCTAATGATATGAGAAGGTGCTCTAAATCGCCATTGATCAAAGAAATGCAAATTAAGACAATTCTGAGATACCACTACACACCTGTCAGATTGGCTAAAATGACAGGAAAAGACAAGGACAAATGCTAGAGGGGATATGGGAAAACTGGGACACTAAACATTATTGGTGGAGTTGTGAATGGATCCAGCCATTCTGGAGAGCAAGTTAGAACTGTCTTCAAAAAGTTATCATACTGTGCATAGCCTTTGACCCAGCAGTGTTTCTATTGGGCTTATATCCCAAAGAGATCTTAAATAAAGGAAAGGAATCCACATGTGCAAAAATGTTTGTGGCAATCCTTTTTGTAATGGATACACACACACATGAATTACATGAATTGATGCTAAGTGAAATGAGCAGAACCAGGAGATCATTGTACATGGCAATATCAATATTATACAATGACCAATTCTGATAAATGTGACTCTTTCCAACAATGAGATGATTGATGCCAATTCTAATGATCTTGTGATGAAGAGAGCTATCTACACCGAAAGAGAGGACTGTGGGAAATGAATGTGGATCACAGCATAATATTATCATTCTTTTTGTTTTGTCCTTGCATTTTGTTTTCTTATTTATTTACTTACTTTTTTTTGATATAATTTTTTCTTGTACAACAAGAGAATTGTATAAATATTGGATTTAACATATATTTTAACATATTCAACACATACTGGATTACCTGCCTTCTAGGGGAGGGGTTGGGAGGAAGAAGGAGAAAATCTGAAACACAAGCTATCAATATTGTCGATTTGTCCTTACATATGTTTTAAAAATAGAAAGCTTTATAAAAATAAATAAATAAAAGAAATGTAATAACTTGCTTAAGATCCCATGGCAAATCTATGGAAGGACCAAGAACCCACACATTGAAGATATTTAGGTCCTAGTACAGAATAATAGGTCACTCAGTCACTGAAATGCTATGAACATTAAGAGAACCAATTAAATTATTTGAAAACAAAGGGAAACAATAAATCAATTTCAAAAGTAGTTCAGGCTTGTGTTTATTACTTATTTCTTACAAGATAGTTTTCTTACTTAGATTTAGGAAACTGTAAGGCATTCCAAGGGATCAATAAGCTTAACTTGCTAACTTTAGGGATGCTGGGATCTCATTGACAGATGTCTTTCTGTCCAGTCTCTGGGAAATCATGAGAGGAGGAGACTCAGAACTCTTCCTTAAAATTTACTTTTATTTTCCTCAACCATCATTCCATCCCCCCAGCAAAAAGAAAAAAAAAGAAAAGAAAAAAAGTAAAAAGTTCCAATATTACTTTAATTTCCTTTCAATATATTGAAAACAGCTGGTCGTCATCCAATAGAGTTTTATCAAACACCTAATATGGAACAGATCTAGTACTGAATACCAGAGATCAATATAAAAACCTAATCTTGAGGAGCTTATCTTCCATAGAATCAACTAACCAATTAATAAACATTTAGTAAGTACCTACTATGTACCAGGCACAGAGTTAAACATTAGGGGTCCAAAAAGAGTCAAAAGATAAACACCTGCCCTTTGTCTCCTATTACAATCTAATGGGAGACAAACATGCACATGAGTTCCTATTACCTACCTAGATCTTGCTTTAGAGATGGGGTTCTGAAGCAGATGCTGGCTAAATTTTTTCTAATTTCTTCACATCTTTTAATTAGGTTTTATGAATTACTTTGGAGACTTGAAAAAAGGAGTCAGTAGATCATTCTGTCCATGATAGAAGAAACTCCTTGCTGCTCCTAGATCTCCCCACCCCATGATCCTGGAAATTCCTTTTGTAAACAATGAGATCAAAATTTGAAAGATGATTTTCCCTTCTGGCCAAGAACTGAAGAAACAAGGGAGTTAGATGGAGCTGCTCGAAAAAGTTTTTCTTTTTCTCTCTTCTTTCTATATATAGCCTTTTAAGGGAAAGTTAACTCAAAACCCTTTTAGACATTAACCTGATGGATGATTTCTTCCTGGTTCCGCCTTCCTTTAGGGGAGGGCAGAGCTTGCAGGAAGAAATTGATTCTATTTCCCATATAAACAGCTCAGATAACTATTTCATTATATTAAAGATTTATTACTCAATTGCTTAGGTCACCATTATATCCTTTTTTTCTGGAGTGAATAATGATAATAATGACTAGATATTCAAGTAGAATTTGGATCCATGTAGCAAGACAAGAAATATTTCTGTTTTAATGTGGCTGAGGCCTAAGTGGGTATAATGGCCACCAATTCTGTATAGAAATCTCATAAACAAAAGAAGTGTATTAAATATCATAACCCTAATCAAGTGCCCCTGGTGGAAATTGCTTCATTAGATAAAGAAGCTACAGGCAGAAAGCCTCTGTGGATTATACATGTTCACAAGATGTGCATAACACACACACACACACACACACACACACACAAACAAGCCAAGCCCAAAATAGAACAGCCTCCTTTTGTTTTTTTTTTTAGAACTAATTAATTTATTTTCAACATTCATTTTTGTAAGATTCTGAATTTAAATTTTTTTCTCCTTTTTCCACTACTTTCCCAAGACAGCAAGAAATTTGATATAATTCATACATATCCAGTCATATTTCCACATTAGTTATATTGTGAAAGAATAATTAGAACAAAAGGGAAAAATTGGCAAAAACAAAAAAAAAAAGTAAAACTATATACTGCAATCTACATTTAAACTCTATCATTCTTTCTCTGGATATGGATGGCATTTTCCATAATGAGTCTTAGAATTGTCATGGATCATTGCATTGCTGAGAAAAGTTAAATATATCACATTTGATCATCATGCAATGTTGCATGGAACAGCCTCTTTTGAAGTGATTGTATATCACAGGATTGAGTCTTGTGGGGGCTTACATGTCCTTTTTTCTCATCTCGCTTACAAGTCATATTTATCTGTTCCCTATAGCCCAATCTTTTTCTTCTCATTCATCTAGAAATCAGAGTCTGACCCATAGCATCTTGAGCTCTCTTTGGTTAATTTTTATCTTGCCTGATCAATTGTCTGATACAATCAATTAGCATTCTTCACTGGCCCTGTGTATCTATATTTATGTATATGTACACCTATACAGACACATATACACACATCTATCTATCTCTCAAAATCTATGTGTTTATATATGTGTACATTTTGGAGGGTGAGTACACTATCTTTTCCATTTAGAATGGGGGAGACCCAATGAAATGGTGAATGTCGTATTTACTTCTATTTGTATCCTCTTAAGTTGATTCCATAGTTTATTGGTTTGTTTTCACTATTTATTCATCCATTAATAAAAATATTTATTATAGCTGGAACACTGCACCACATCTTACCTGTGACTTACCTCATTAAAATCTTTAATAAGAATAAACAACATAAGTATATAAATATAAATGCAAAGTAGGTAAATATAAAGTCAATAAGAGAAGGAGGGCACTCGAAATTGATGGGAAGAATTGCTTTCTAGGTAAATAGTATGGCCAAGGCAAAGAGAAATATATTACCATGTGAAACACATAAGAAAGTTGGTTTTGTTGGAACATGACATATATGAAAGGGAATAATATATAATAAAATTAGAAAAATATTTGAAGATGAGGTTATGATATTCATAAAGCTAAAAATTATCATCTATATTTTATTCCTGATGCAATAAACTAATAGGGTTTTTTTAAGTATGGTAGTGAAATGCACATATTTATAGTCAATAACAGTTATGTGGAGGGTCAATTAAGAGAATATTCAAAACCAGGAGCCAAATTGGAAGGTAATTGAGGTAGTTCAGATGATAGGTAGCAAACTGGTAACTGTGTGAGAGAGACAATAAATCCATTATAAAAATAATATTGTGAATGGAGAAGTGACATTGACAATTATTTGGATATGTGAAGTGAGAGTAAGGAAACAAAGAAATATAATTAAGAGCTTTCTACATCTTGAATCACTAGTGTTTGAAATAGCTTTGAAGATGGTTTCCCTCAACTTAGGTTTCCCATTGGCAGTTGGCTTTATATTTATATTATTTTACTGTGTAATCAGTATATGTGTGTTTTCATGTGTGTGTGTATGTGTATACTTTATATGTGTTTTATTTTTGTGTGTATGTGGTATGCTATATCCCTCTGTGAACTTTATTTTGTATTTCTTGTCCTTATTCTAGTACTCTACATATTATAGTATTTAATAAATGCTCATTCCATTGAAGGTAATTGTGGTGATGTTTATTGCTCTATGAAAGTGCCAAAAAAGGCAGAAAACAATTTTTACTAAAGTCTAATTGCTTAATTTGGCGATTGATGGGAATGGCTATTTGTATTAGCCAGACATTGGATATCTTTTCTGCTGATACAATATTATCTAAGGAAGTAGACCCTCATAATTAGAAGATTATAGGACTGATCATTGTAAAACAAAGTTAAAATGGAAACAGAGCTACAGAAAATGGTTTGTTTTGTCTGCTTGAAGAAAACTCATCTTGTGTTTGTGGCTTTTCCTCCTGTAAAGCCACAGAGGAAGTTTTTTTTTTTTTTTTTTCCCCTTTTCTAGCAAAGTAAGCCTAGCTTTGAGAGAAATTTGCTACAGGGCAGAAAGGCCTAGCTCAATTACTTATAATTTCTTTTCCATGGGTTGAAGCCAGAGAATGTGTTAGTTTGGTTCAGGTTGTTGAATATGTGACAGGAAAAAAGGAGACCACACTCCAAAGATTATCAGATAATTATGTTTTATTGAACCACAAATGAACAATTGAGTTATAAAGGGTACCAGAAACATGAAAGCTGGAAAATTAACCTAAATGTATGGATTTGTTTCTTTTTCTGAAAAAAAATGTATTCCTATCTTAAGAGATAATTGTCCCTTTTCCTCTTCCATTCTACTTTATCTGTAAGTCTCAGTAGAATGAGCAATAGATCAAGGAACAGACAGTCTTAATATATAACTCTGTTACTAAATAACTTTGTCCCCTTGGATAAAAGACATAAATTTATTTGCCTACATTTCTTTAACTGCAAAATGTTATCAATGAAGATATTTTTCTAGCCCCAAAGGAGAAACAGCTATTAAAGTAACTGTGAAAAATAAGTAAAGTCAAGTTTTTCTATTGATTGATATTATTTTTCTAAAGTATATTTTATACTAAAGTATATTACCAAACAATGACATCAGTGACAATTTTATTAAATGCTTCCCTGGTCATGAAAGTGTTCCATAATATACTGCATTTAGAGTTTATGTTTATTTCAAGTACTTTTTTTTATAAATATGGTTTTGCTCTGTTTCCAGTACTTAACAAGTGCCATTCATAAAGCTTTTATTTAATAAATATTTGTTAAATGATTGATAGAATGAATAAATGGTAGAGAATAGAAAGCCATTTCTCTCAAGTTGTTTACCTTCTAGTAGAACCATGTACAAAACATCCATATATACAATTATAATGCAAGTTATAATCAGAGAAGTGCAAAGAAGAATCCAAAAAGAGTCACAAAAAGAATTTAAGGGAATAGGAAAACTTATAGTCACTAACAGTCCAAAAGAAAGGCCATGAACTAGGATGGCAGCAGGGGTAGTAGAAAAGGTATTCCTATCTGAGAGATGTTTCAAAGATAGAATTAGAGGACAACTGTTTGAATGTGGAAGAGGAAGAAGAAGGAAAGTTAAAGGAAATTTTTCTGTAAATATGGGGGAAAGGGAAGGTGGTGTGGAAACTAGCAGTAGAAATAATAAAGTCATGAATAAACTTATTTTTGGAAAAAATAATTAGTTAAATTTGGCACATATGATAGTCATGGTTGGAAGACAGTTAACTGTTTTTTTGGAATTTTTTTCCATCTTGAGAATTTGAAGAAGGATAACAGAGTAGGGGTTATCCAGGGATTCAGAGAAGTAGAATTGTGGGAAAAGCAGAATGCCAGTGAGGGAATGGTATTTAAAATCAGATGAAACTGCAATGCTCAACTGTGATCTCACATTCTCAAGTAACTTCCTCCAGTATTGTTCACCATGTTCTTCTGTTTTCTATAAAAATGTATACTTTTCTGCACCTTAAAATATACAAATTATGTGAGTATATGTATCTTTGGGGTAAGAGGAATATTATGGACTAGATATTATATAGTATAAAGGACAACTATCTAAATTTTTCTCAAAATAATGTATACATCTTTATTTGAGGAATGCAAACATTGTATATTGTATTGTATACATTATTGGGATTGTATAATACCACTTAAACTGGGCTTCCCTTAAACCATCAACAATGGTTCAACCTTCACAATGAAAGAGGAAAAATCATCTTTTCATTTCTTCCTTCCTTTCCAATGTCTTATTTTTAGATTGGCCTGATTAAGGAATCTATGCTACATTAAAATTTCTATGCACACTCTGAAATGGAACAATTGTTGCTTAGTTGTTTTTCAGTCATGTTCAACTCTTCAAGATCCCATTTAGAGTTTCCTTGACAGAGATACTGGAGTGAATTTACACTTCCTTCTCCAGCTCATTTTACAGATGAGGAAACTGAGGCAAACAAGGTCACATATCCAGCAATTGTCTGAGGCCAGATTTAAATTGAAGAAGATAAGTTTTCCTGATTCCAAAGCCAATATTGTTTTATATCACCTAGATGGTCAAGAAATGGAGCAATACAAAAAAGTTATCAAACTGCATACTCTTTGATCCAGCAGTGTTACTACCGGGCTTATATCCTAAAGAGATATTAAAGAAGGGAAAGGGACCTCTATATTCAAAAATATTTGTGGCAGCCCTTTTTGTAGTGCCTAGAAACTGGAAAATGAATGGATGCCCATCAATTGGAAATTGGCTGAGTCAATTGTAGTATATGAATGTTATGGAATATTATTATTCTATAAAAAATGACCAGCAGGATGAATACAGAGAAGACTTATATGAACTGATGCTAAGTGAAATTACTAGAACAGGGAGATAATTATACACTTAAACAACAATACTATATGAGGATCAATTCTGATTGAAGTGGCTATCTTCAGCAATGAAAGGATCCAATTCAATTCCAATTGATCAGTGATGAACAGAACCAGCTACAACCAGGGAAAGAACACTGGGAAATAAGTGTGGACTACTTGCATTTTTATTTTTCTTCTCTGGTTATTTTTACCTTTCTAAATCCATTTTTTCTTGTGTAACAAGAGAACTGTATAAATATGTACACATGTATTGTATTTAAGATATACTTTAACATGTTTAACATGTATAAGACTGCCTGCCATCTAGGGGAGGGGGTGAAGGGAAGGAAGAGAAAAGTTGAAACAGAAGTGTTTGCAAGGGTCAATGTTGAAAAATTACCCATGCATATGTTCTGTCAATAAAAATATATAACTAAAAATAATCATTAAATAAAATTTAAAAAAAAAAGAAATGGAGCAATACCCATCATCATTTGCCCTTCTTAGAAGCAAATATGACCTTTGTTATTTCTCTTACTGATTGTATCAAAGACTTCCCTTCATAATGTCATGTAAGAGTTCTGTATGTTTAATATTAGGACGGAAGAATAAACTCATCAAAGCAAAGAAAGGACATAGGTAATACAACTAAGCAGGTAGATGGCACAATTGATAGAGAATAAGACAAAATCAGGAAGAGTTGAATTTGAATTCTGCTTTACATACTTACTAGCTATGCTACTCTAGGAAAATCACTTTCTCTGTGCCTCACTTTTTTAAACCTATTTTAAAATCTATCTGTGAGTAAGAATAGGAAATATTTTACAAGGTTGTGATCATTAAATGAATTAATATATGTAAACGGCTTTATAAAACTTAAAGAACTATGTAAATCTTATTTTAAGCAGTAATAGTATTAACTACAAAATATTACTAGTAGGTAAAATTTCTGTCATTGTTTATAGGCAATTGAATTTAACATAAAAAACTGAAATATTTATGGAACTTTCAGAGATAAGAAATATATTTAAATGATAACCTTTTGAATAGACAGTGAATTACTAACTTTTAATTAAAGAAATACTGTTTTTTCTCCTGAAATATAACTTTGTTTTTGTCACTATAGAGAATTGCCTTCTCCCAAGGGGGCTAGCACATCTATGATTTAGTAGCTAAATCCTAATAGCTAATAAAAATAAAATGGATTCATCTGGTTGCCATAGCTAGTCAATATCAGGAGCAGTTCTTTCTCTCTACTAACCCAGTCTCCATTCACTATACCACACTGCCTCTGTTTTTAAAATAAAGTGTTTAATTTTAACCAGAGCTTAAATTTCACTTCGAAAGATGAACCAGGATCTCCCCTTCAGTAACTATTTTTATGTTGGGCAATTCCTTGTGGCGTACAGAAAAAAAAGGGGGGAAATAAATTGCATCCTTCTTGAGTGAAGCATCTGGAGCAACAACAACAAAAATACACACACCAACAAGCCTTGATCTATTTAAAACAAATAAAGAAAAACACTTCAAAGATTTGGAAAAGAGGGTGCGGCTGGAAGTCATTGGGCCCTACACTGGCTCATCCTGGTCAATGGCTCATGGTCATGTCTATTTTCCTGACTTCCTTTTATTCTTCCCTCCCTAGCTCTTTAAACCACCAGCCTCCACCCAGAATCACATTTGGGAATATTTCCCTGAGATGTGGTTTCTGCAGTTTGGCGTTGCTTTATTCTCTGGCAGGAGGTTCAAGCTCTGCTAATCTTCCCCTTTGTTACTGGTGGAATAGATTCCCTGGACTCAGCTCTTCCTTTTACTCCTGGTTTGTTTAAAGTTAAGTTTGGCTGGCAGCTCTATGGGGAGAGAGGAGGGAATTGTTTCAAATCTCTGTCTCAGAAAAAAAAATCACCTCTAGAATTCATGTCTCTTTCTTATTTTATATATCGAATTAGGTGATACATGAAATTTAAGATAGGTAACCTTATAATTATATAACCCCTCCATATCAGGGAATTTTTTTTTCTATTTAAGTAGGCAATTAAAGGTAGGAATGCTATTTCTCTATTTCAGTCACTAGTTACTTCAATTCCTTTCAAAGGGAAAAAAAGTAATTTTTGAAAAATTCCAATTTTTTCATTTCTATTTATTTTATCATGATATACTTCTCTATATTTCTCATATGTATTCCTGATTCTTTACATTTTAGAAAGAAGTAAGGAAATTTTAAAGTTATAATTGTTCATTTTTCACTTCACTAAAATAGAAAGGAAGCTAAAAGTCTGCAAGATTGATTCTATAAAGGAAGAATGGAAGCAAGGAAAGAAAGGAAGAAAAGGAAGGAAGGAAGAAAAAAGGAAAAAAGAAAGGAAGGAAGGAAAAAAGGAAGAAAAGAAAGAAAGGAAGGAAGGAAGGAAGGAAGAGAGGGAGGGAAGGAGAGAGGGAGGAAAGGACAGAGAAAAGAAGGAAGAGAGGGAAGGAGGGAAGAAGAGAGGGAGGGAGGGAGGGAAGGTAGCAAGAGAGGAATTTTGAGCTAGGCAGTATGCCCAGTATTTTAAAGAGAGAAAAAAAAATAAGCCAGGAGCTTACATTTTGATGGGAAAGATAACATTTTTAAAAGCTTAAAAGGGATAGAATCTTGCCTTTTTAAAAATAAAGGTTGTTGGAGGAATTCACCAATGGAAGAAGAATAATGTATGGGTGAAGATATAAGGCATCTGATGTATGGTGGTATTGTCTGGGAAAACTTTTGGGAATAGAGGGAAGTTAACTTCATCCCATGCATAGGAGACAGAGAACTTCACACATTCTTGGTCAAGACAAATAGTGTGGGACTCTCAGGAAGAAGGACAGGAGAGTCATCCTAAATCTACAGCCAGATGGGGCAATAATAACTACTACATCTTGAGTTCCCTTCCATATACCATGACAGTGGAGGCCATCTGAATGTACAAGCTGGGAGACGTGTCTGACTATGATAGAGCAAGAGCTTGAGGTGGTCTTCCTATGCTTTTTAGACTTTACTTCCAGTTGTATTTTTCTTAAGTTTAGTCTGTTAAAGAATGCATTCTAGAATACATATATTTTCCAAATATCTATTTTACAAATAAAGATAATCTCCTTATGACTCTGAATATCCTTTAGTTTGCTGTTTAAGGGTACAATGTGAATCACATAATAGGGAAGGCTGCTCAACCGCCAGTCCATGGTTAGAGGACTGTTCTCTAATTGGGTATATAAGCATGTTAGATTTCATAATTATATTTCTAAAAACAAAATCATTATGAATTTGGGCATGAGTCTAGCTCATAGATGAAAGTAAAGATTACATTTTCCTAACAATTACTATTATACAAAAGTTAAATGTACTGCCTTGAGAAGTAGCAGGTTGCCTTTGGTTGGGGTTTTGTAGAGCATAGGCTGAACACAAGTTAGATATCTCAATGTGTTACTGATTGAACTAGATCATCTCTGACAATCCTACCAATTCTGCTATTATGTGGTCTTGTGATTCTACAATATTATAACATAAAATAAATAATATTCTGAAGTATAGCCTGTAAGAGTTTAAAACCTTGGGAAAATGCCAGCTGAGCCTGGCTACCTTTCCAAAATTCAAGTTAACTTTTCCTGGAGGCTAAGAAAAATGTTAATCCTGTATGCACTAGTTATTTATATTACAAACTTTATAGGACTAGCCAGATGCTTGATATAAATGGTCTTTTGTTTGATTTTTTTATGGACTAAATTAAGGGGAAAGATTATTGAGAGGGTTTTAATTGTAGTGCATTTGTTTTTATAAATGCTATTAAGGATTTGTATTTTTGTACAATGTTTATATTATGCCCACTTTGATATGATGACATCATATAATTGAAATTTAATAACCATTTAGAAAATTAGACAACAGAACCAAGATTGTTACTAGTGATTTGCATTTTGCTTAAATTTATCAAGTAATGTCTTTCAAGATAATGCCCCTCAGTTTCTTAGTTTCAGACTATCTAATAACATCACCTGTAAGAGTGATGGACTTGGAAATAAAAAAAAAAATCTAACCAGATTTAATTCTCAGACTTTACTAGCTATGTAACTCTGTGAAAGCCACTTAACTTCTCAGCCTCAATTTGTTCATCTATAAAATGGGAATAATAATAATAGCACCTAGCACCCAGGGTTGTCATGAAGAGGAAAGAAGATATTTTTAAAGTACATTACAAACCTTGAAGCATCACATAAGTAAAATATGAATATATCTTCTTGTAGTTTAAGATTTTTCATCTGTAATAGGTATCTTAGACTATTTTTGCCCCAGAAAGGAGGGTGAAAAATCTCATTTAGTCTTCATTCAGGACTTTTAATACATATAATGCATATTTGATGGCTATTATTATTATAATATTTTTTAATGTCATGCATAAGTGACAATATATTATTGGACAAAATATATTGGTGAGATAGCAAAATACAATTGCTATGTTGTATATACAGCCCTTTCCGTTTACCCCTTTACAACTTAAAAACAGGTGAATTTCATTTTAAAATATTTCACTTCTAATATTTCATGTTTTATACATATTAAAAGAACAATATATTTTATGGATGTGATATACATCTAAAATAATAATAGAGAAAATAATATGTAAAAAACACGGATAATGGAAGCATTTAGATTATAAAGTCCTTGCTGGGTGGAACTGTTCTTTGCCTCTTTTTTTACCCCTAATCCTTAGCACAATTCCTGACATTAGTAGGTGTTTAATGAATGTTTATTGATATATTATTGATAGAATAAACAAATTGGTTATTCATCTTTTTATTTTCTTAGCAGAAAAACATAGTCATGCCTCAAATAATTTTAATGATTAGAAAATGCCATTCTAAGAAACAATTCTGAATTTTCTTCATAATTGAATGAAAGGATCCTTCTCTCTCTTCATGCAAGAGTTGATGTTTTTTTAAATCTGTATTTTTCTGGTCTAAACCAATAGATTTTTTTTTAAACCAATAGACATTTTGACCTTCTTTTGTATTTCTAAATACAACACTTTGTCCAAAAAAAATATTCTTAATTCTTAATTCCTAATCTTCCATTGCCTTACCAAGACTTTTAAAATAAATATTATTTAAAAATAAACCCTAAATTGATCTTATCACTTTAGCTAAGGGGGCTAAAATCAAAAGGAAAAATAAAATGTTTAAATTCAAACTTCACTAAAGTCAAAGGGAGAAAGTTCAGAATTTTCAAGTAAATGACAGACATCTTTAAAAAGAAGTTTTAGAGAGGACTATACAGAGCTAAAAGACATTTCTAAAAGTGGTGGGATATTTGAAAAGAACTTATAAAAATAATCTGGTTCAAAGATTAATTATAAAAAATGAAAATGTGAAATTGCCTTTATTTCATATATATGACAAAACACATCAATTACTGATTAAATATAAAATTCACTTTTTTAAAAGTTGCTTTTGCAAGATAAAAAAGCTAGAAGTTCTTGAGGAATAATATCTAAATATTCAAAATTCAGTTTTAAAAAATACTCTATTTTTTAAAATTTCCTTTATCTCTTTAGTATCTAAGAAAGGATGAAACACTGACTATCCTAAAACACTGACTTGGGGGAGCAGGAGTAGTTTCTTTCTTAAGGGGCATACTTCCTCTCCACAGTTGGTTGGTTAGTTGTCCTTCATTCTCAAAAAGGACTGAAATGATATTACTATGTTAGAGTTGAGTTGTAGTATCTGACTGTGATTGATTAAACTCAGAATGTTTTGCCACAGCTCAGCCACAAAATAGTCCCTATTAACATTTGGGGTGGTTTTTTTAACTTTGTGCATTTTTCATTTCTTCTGAAGGAATTCAATAGAGCACAGTACCTTCTCTGATGCGGGAATGTAATGCTAAGAAGTCCTGTGCCAATGTCTCCCATGTCATATAATCAAATCTAAAATTCTTAAGAGAGGCCTTAAGAGTGGTCTTTATATTGCTTTTTGTTCTGACTTTTGATTCTTTACCATAGGGTGACACTCTATAAGTACAATCATCCTAGGTCCATATTAATATAGCATTTTTCCTAAAATGTTTATCTTCTTCTATTCTAATACTTAGAGGGGATATGATTAGACTCTCTGGAGGATATCTTTCTCCATTGCTAAAACCCCTTCCATAAACTTATGCTGTGCCTCTCCTCTCAATTGTTTTCAACTCAGGGAGAAAAATTCTGATTATCCCTTTGTTGCCATCACCCTTAGCCAAGTCAATTTTTCATATATAAACCAAATTATTCCAAGAAATACTTCCCACATTTTTCATGCTAAATCATGAATAGATTGTACCAGGGTATACCTGTCTGGGAATTAGATCACCTTGTATGCACAAAGGCCATGGGATTCCACCTCAGCCTCTGTATATAGATGAGAACTTGACTTGATGTACATCTTGAGTGGGCAGGCAATAGAATGTATTGATTGGAGATAGTCCTTCCTTGAGAAAGGCAGCCTGCCCACTGAATCCAATATGTACCCCCACAGTGTAAATCAACAGTCTCTGATTCTCTTGGCACCAGAGGACCAGTAATGATTAGAGGGTTTTCATAAGGAAAGGTAAATCCTATGACAGAGGTTCTGGTATACAAAAACACACATCGAGGTCCATATGTGCAAAAATGTTTGTGGCAGCCTTTTTTGTGATGGCAAGAAACTGGAAACTGAGTGGATGTCTGTCAGTTGAAGAATGGCTGTATACATTATGATATATGAATATTATGGAATATTATTATTCTATAAGAAATGATCAGCAGGATGATTTCAGGGAGACCGGAGAGACTTATATGAAGGAGAGGATTCAAAAAAAATTTCATTTTGTCTTCCCTTCAAAGATTTTTAATCCATACAATACATTTTTGCAAACCTACTTCATGTCTTGCAGCCAGCCTTAAATCTTTGTCAAGTGACAGCTTTGATGAAGTCAAAATGAAGATTTAGGACTAGTCAAAGATGTGTGAGCATTACACTATGGATGCGGGATAACATTCTTGCTAGTGTGGAAAGCTTGGTAGAAAAATAAGGAGATTTGGTTCTCTTTCAGGGAGAAAAAAATATTGCCTCCCCACTCCTTTACCCCTTAATACTGGAGTAAAGTCCACATTGCCATGAATAAATGTATTCAAGTATATTATCTGTCCCTACTTCCAAGTTGGTTCCATTAATCCTGGTTAATAATTTTAGAAGTTAGGTTGATGAGAGATTGGTTAACTGGTATATAGGGACAAGATTTTTTTTTTCTCTCTCTGCATAGGGTGTAAAAATATTGACAAAGCTTTTATTGAAAGAAGCTAATTTTCTGAATTAAATTAGATATGTCGAAACAAAACATTCCTTAAAACATTGTTTGAATGTGCAGATTTAAAGGAAAACCACTATATTTTGTTCCACATTTCAACAAAAAATACCTACTTTAAAGGTGGATTAGAATGTAACTTAGAATGTAAGGGAAGAATATGGATTTTGTCAATTTCAGATGATAGATTTATATTTTTGATGTTCTCCTTTGCAAATGCAACTAGACAAGTTTAAGATGATTTAAATTGAAATTTATCTTTGCCATACTACCAAAAAAACTAACAAAAAGCAAATCCCACCTTGATTTGAATGTAGCTTTCCTTTGCCTTGAAATGGATGCAGAAAACTCTCTGTCTTGAATATGTAATTTTAGAAATAATATGTCTATTTAACAATACAATAGAGAAGAAATAGAAATTAAGAAATCAGCTATCTAGAGGTTAATTAAGCATTTTTGTAATATGGCTATATTCAAGGCAAAGATAATGACTTAGAAAAACAGAAAGTATATATTTTATGTTTTTTAAATAAGAAAAATATATTACTATAGTTTTACATTTTCCTCTTTGATGAGTATCTGAAACAAATTTTGCCTGAGGAAGGAGAGGATTCAAAAAAAAATCTCATTTTGTCTTCCCTTCAAAGATTTTTAATCCATACAATACATTTTTGTAAACCTACTTCATGTCTTCCAGCCAGCCTTAAATCTTTGTCAAGTGACAGCTTTGATGAAGTCAAAATAGAATGAAAAGCATAAGCTGAAGGAAGAAATCCTTATTCTATTTCCATAATTCTAGGCCATTTTAATAAGATGTGGATAATTCCTCAGGCTCTGAATAAAACTCAAATGTAGCTTTTTTTTTTTAAATTTGATTTAAATGATGTGTTTCCAGCAGGTTTTTGGATTTAGCAAGAGAAATAAAGTACATTTAAAAATATATTAAATAAATTATACACAAATTATAATCCCTTATCTCTTTGTAAAGTATTTAAGCACTCTATACACATTAATCCTGTCAAGTAGTAAGGAATTTATAAGAATATTAGAGGTTTTATTAGAAAAAATAAAATATCTTGTGTCTTCCCTTCATCAACTAATGCTATTGAATTTACTTATTAAAAACAACAAATTAAAAAAAAAACCCTCTGTAGAGGCTATTCAGTTTTCTTGTTGTTCCTTGTACTATCTCCCAAGTTTGTGCCTTTGAGATAAACAAAACAATTTATTTATTTTTGAAATATTTATCTCATACTCCAACTGTTCTCCTTCCCAACTCCCAGTGAGTAGAAACAAAAACTAACTAGTATCTAGAGCAAAACATATTCCTACATTAGCCATTTCCAAAAAGTCATCTACTCTAGGCTTTTTCACTGGTTGTTCCCCACAAATGATGTCATGGTCCTCTTTGAGAACATGAGACAAACAATGAACAACAACTCATGACTGCACTATCCTACATTCTCATCTCAGACTTCAGGCTTCTTTAATTTTATTCAAGACAGCTCAAATTCCACTTTCTGCAAGAGGCCTTTTCAGGTTTTTCATTTCTAATAAGCTGCTGTTTCCTAGTGTCTTGCCTCTCAGATTACCTTTACTTCATATTGAATCTATCTTGTAGGTTTATCGTTCCTTGTTTGTTTTTGTCCCCCATTACAATGAGAACTCCTTGAGTTTGTGATCATTGTATTTGCTTTTTCTTTGTCTTTTCAGGCTTAGAATACCACCTACATTGTAAATCCTTGTTAAATTCTTGTTGACTTGATTTATATTGTTACTACTATTTGCTGGTTTCAGTAGAATCAAATTGTTTGGGATTCCATTTTGGATTTTCTTGGCAAAGATGATGGAGTGGCTTTCCATCTCCAACATGTTTTACAGATTAGGCAAATGAGAATAAATCAATTGTTCAGGTTCTTACAAATAGTAAGTGTCTGAGAACAGATTTGAATTCAGTTCTTCCTGACTCCGAGTCTGAAGTTCTTTCCAGTGAACACCTGATTGCCAGACATGATTTAGAAAACTCATTAATAACAAAATCAGAAGTGGGAAATATTTAAATTAATTTTCTGAAGTTACATAGAATAATTGAATTCAGAAGATCATATCTAATGCTAATGTTCTTTATGACAAGTTGATAGAATATTGGATTCAATTTAATTTAATTTAATCTCAGAAAACTCTGGGATCACATTCTGTTTCTTATATTAACTACACTATAATATATCATGGTTAAGCCACTGAAACTCTCTGAACCTTAATTTCTATTTTTGTAAAAGGAACTAATAATAAATATAGTAACTCCCAAAGAGGCCAACTTTTGTGATAAGAAATTACTATATGATAAAAAAAACAAAAACAAAAACAAAAATGCTGGAAAATTGGAAATTAGTATGGCAGAATTTAGGCACTGACCCACACCTAACACTGAAATGGGTTCATAATTTAGACATAAAGGGTGATACTATAGGCAAATTAGAAGAACAAAGGATAGTTTACCTCTCAGATATGTGGAGAAGGAAGGAATTTGAGGTTAAAGAAGAACCGGAGTACATCACTGAACACAAAATAGATAATTTGGATTATATTAAGTTAAGAAAGGTTTTGTATAAAGAAAACCAATACAGGCAAAATGAGAAGAGAAGCAATAAATTGGAAAAAAAATTACATTCAAGGGTTCTGATAAAGATTTTATTTCTAAAATATATAGAGAATTGACTCAAATTTATAAGAATTCAAGCCATTCTCCAATTGATAGTTGGTCAAAGGTTATGAACAGACAATTTTCAGATGAAGAAACTGAAATCATTTCTAGTCAAATGAAAAGGTGCTCTAAATCACTATTGATTAGAGAAATGCAAATTAAGACAACACTGAGGTACCACTACACACCTCTCAGATTGGCTAAGACAGGAAAAGATGATAAATGTTTGAGGGGATGTGGGAAAACTGGGACATTGATGCATTGTTGGTGGAGTTGTGAACTGATCCAACAATTCTGGAGAGCAATTTAAAACTATGCCCCAAAGACTATTAAACTGTTCATACAACTTTGATCCAGCAACATATAGGCTTATATACCAAAGAAACCATAGAGGAGGGAAAGAGGTCCATATGTGCAAAAATGTTTGTGGCAGCCCTTTCTGTGATGGCAAGAAACTGGAAACTGAGTAGATGTCTGTCAGTTGAAGAATGGCTGTATAAGTTATGGTATATGAATATTATGGAATATTATTATTCTATAAGAAATGATCAGCAGGATGATTTCAGGGAGACCGGAGAGACTTATATGAATTGATGCTAAGTGAAATGAGCAGAGCCAGGAGATCATTGTACATAGCAATGACAAGATTATATAAAGATCATTTCTGATGAACATGGCTCTTTTCTACAATGAGATGATTGAGGCCAGTTCCAGTGATCTTGTGATGAAGAGAATCATCTACACTAAGAGAGAGGATTGTGGGAACTGAATGTGTATTACAACATAGAATTTTCACTCTTTTTGTTGTTGTTTGCTTGCATTTTATTTCTCATTGTTTCCCTTTTTGATCTGATTTTTCTTGTGCAGCACGATAATTGCATAAATATGTATACATATGTTGGATTTAACACATATTTTAACATGTTTAAAACAAACAAAAATAAATAAACATATATATAGTTACTATCTGACTGGACTGAGACAGCTACATGGAGCAGTTAAATTTTCTTTATGATGCTAGGCAAGTTATTAAACCTTTCTACACCTCAGTTTCTTCATTTATTAAATCAACATACTAATAGCTCCTACTTGCTAAGGTAGTTGCAAAATGAAATGAAAAATTATAATGTGTTTTGAAAACCATAAATTTCTATATGAACATTGTTATGTTAGATATAAATAAGTCAATGTGCAGAAAACACATTGTATAATTATTTAAATATCATCTGTAAGTTCTTTCTAGAATCTTGTTTGTTAGACTTAGATCTCTTCTGTCTTAGAAGATCAGGACCTTTCTATTTGTCCTGCTGTATAGGGATTCAGCTCCACAGGTTGATATGGATGATCTAAATTAAATTCATATAGTAGTAACTAAAAATGGCAAAGTATCCTGATTATAAAAATATACTGAAAGACAGAGTTTAGTTTGCCTTGTACTCACCTGTCTTAGAATATATATATATATATATATACATATATATATGTATATATATGTTAATGTAAGAAATGTGTCCTTCAAAAGTCAATTTTATAACTTCATCCTCTACAAAGGAAACAAAGGCTAAGATATAATAGGAATGGTGATTGTGATTGTTATAACAACTATCATTTTTATTCAGAAAATGTTTTGGTACTGCCTTTCATTTCTATAGGTATACATTAAACTAAATACTTTTACATATAGTACATAGTACTTTTGAACTATAGCCATGAAATTGTTGCCTTTCTCACAATGTACACGATTCTCCTCTTTTAAGCCAATGGGACAAAATAGTGTGTCTCCTCATTTCCTAGATTCTTTGCTTAAACTCTGCCAACAACTTAGTGAATTCAAGTGAGGAAAGGAAAAACATTTACATATTCAAGCCAAAAGAAAAGGAATATATTAGGAACAAAGAAAGACTGATCAAAAAAAGGAGAATTGGGGGGAAGAAAAATAAGAGGTTAGAAAAATAGAAGAGGTTACCAGGATAGTGTCAGGAGGTACATTGATTCCTATGTAGGAATTAATCAATTAATATTTATTTAAAAATATATTCTTTGTGCAATACTTCATGAATAATTTTGTGAAAAGAAGAAACATTTATTGAAGTTTTTACAATTGAAGGATAAGAAAAAAAATTAATTCTTGTAAATGTCCATATACAAGTTTTAAACCTAGCTATGTAAATAAAATTTGTAAATGATGAGAAGACATAGAATAGTGATAAAGATATAACCAGAATAAGAAGAAATGATATTAATCAGAAAATAAATATTTGCTTAAAATATTTCCACTAAAAATTAACCATACAGAACCTAAAGAAAATTAATATATAGATAAGATGCAGTTATTCCATAACATATAAAAAGAAAGATATTAGTATTTTCAATAGAAAATGACAAATAATTTGTTTGAAAAAGTGTACAAAAATCAAAATTGAGAAAAATCTAAATTAAAATAATTTAAAATACTTATCTCACATCAAATTGGCAAAGATGAAAGATTTAAAAAAAAAAGTCAATAATTGGGAGGGATGGAGATATGTGGAAACATAGGCAACCAAATACTCCGTTGATGAACTGCTAGTTTTATGGGAAAATGTAGGAATAAAAGCAACTTTTGTTAACCTGGAAAATTATGTGCATATACATATAATAACAAAGTAAGTATTGTATATGCTAGGGATTAATCAGAATTTTTCTATTAAGATCCAGGGTTAAAGGAACGATGTCCAATAATACTAAGATAAAAAAAATTAAGAAATAAGCATAGACAAAGTAAACAAAAAATCTTTCTTTGAAATATTATAATGGTGCATTTAAAATACTCCATGGTCAACTAAAATTAATCAAAATAATAGCTTCAACAAAGTTATTAGATACAAAATAAAAACCACACATTATCCTTATTTCTCTGTAGCAATCAAACCCAAAATGAATTGATAGAGAATTTCCATTTAAAAATTACTACAGATTAGTTCCATGGCAGAGTGAAATGAAAGCTGCTCTAGATCTCCCAGTTTCCCTTCAAACCATATGAAACAAAGCCTCTGAATAGTCTGACAGAATGAAACTACTCTTTAGCTCAAGATGGAATGGAAAAATTTCAAGAAAGGTCCATCTCACTGGAGTGAAAAGGGTGTTCAGGTCAGCTCAAATGAAGTCTGAGAAAGTCCATGAGAGGGTCTTAATCACAGAAAATCGGCAACTAAGACCCTGAGTCCTGATTCAGTAGAGGAGCAAATCAGTGGAATAGTTTCCAGTCCCAGATCAGAAGGCAAACTCAAGAAAACAAGGAAACCAGTTTCCTGATTAGAAGAATTGAAGCTACCTTCTGCATTCACAAAGAGTCCCTATGCTCAAAACCATGGCTCAGAGCTGCATTGGAAGCCTGGGACAGAGCCACCTTTATCCTAGGAGCAGAGCTTAATCAAAAAAGTAAAAAAAAAAAAAAAAAGAAAAGAAAAGAAAAGAAAAAGAAAAAGAAAGAAAGAAAGAAATACCAAAGAAAAGGAAAGAAAATGAGCAAAAAACATAAAAGAACATTGATCATAGAAAGCTACTATGTTGCTAGGACAGATTAAAGCACCAATTCAGATTAGGAAACAATGTGCACAGAAGAAATCTCAAAGAGTGATATGAATTGGTTTTAAGCCTAAATATGCTTCTTGAAAGTGCTCTTAAAAGACTTTAAAAGGCAAATAAGAAAGGTGGTGAAAGGAAATGAGAGGTGTGCAAAAAAGAGACAACAGTTTAGAAAAAGGGGAAAAAATTAAATTAAATTTAAAATTAAAAAAAAATTAAAAAATTCCATATTGTTTACAAGGAACACATTTGACACAGAGAGATAAATACAGCGTAAAGGTAAAAGACTAGAATAGAATTTGTTACATTTCAACTGAAGTTAAAAAAAAGCAGGGTAGTGATTCTGATCTCAGATAAAACAAAAGTAAAAATAGATCTTATTAAAAGAGAAAAACAAGGAAAGAACTTCTTAATAAAGGATACTGTAAACAATAAAGTAGTAATGATACTAAATGTACATGCACCAAGTGGTAGAGGAAGTAAATTTCTAGAGAATATTTTAGCCAATTACAGAAATAGATAGCAAGATTATATTACGAGAGCATCTCAACCTCCCTTTCTCAGAATCAGATAAATGTAAGAAAATAAACAAAAAAGAAACTAAGGGGCTTAATAGGAACCTATTAAAACCTAAATATCATAGAATTCTGGAGAAAACTGAATAAAGACAGAAAGAAATACACCTTTTTCTCAGCAGTACATAGCACTTTCACAAAAATTGAACATGTATTAAGACATTAAAACCTCACAATCACATGCAGAACAGCAGAAAAAGTTAATGCTTCCTTTTCAGACTACAATGGAGTAAAATTATATTCAATAAAGAGGCAGGGAAAGATAGACTAAAAACCAATTGGAAATTAAACAATATAATTCCTAAAAAATATTGGGTCAAACAACAAATCACAGAAACCATCCATAATTTCATTCAGGAGAATAATTATATTGAGACAACATAATAAAACCTGTGGAATGTAGTCAAAGCATTTCTTAGGGGAAATTTTATATCTTTAAATACTTACACAAATAAAATAAAGAAAAGACCAAAGAATTGGATATATTTTTAAAAAGCTAGGAAAAGAACAAATTAAAAACTTCCAATTAAATAGCAAATTAGAAATACTGAACCTCAAAGGAGAAAGTAGTAAAATTGAAACTAAGAAAACTATTGAATTAATAAATAAAACTACATTTTTATGAAAAAATATATATTTTGTTAATTTAATCATCAAAAATGAAAAGGGTGAACTTACGACCAATGAAAAAGAAATTAAAGTAATAATTGGGAGTTTTTTTGCCCAATTGTATAGCATCTAACTGAAATGGATGAATCTTTACATAAATATAAATTACACAGATTAACAGAAAATAAAATAAGTTACTTAAATAGTCACATTTCAGAAAGAAAAATTGAACAAGTCATTAATGAACTCCCTAAGAAAAAAATCTCCAGAACCATATGAATTCACAAGTGAATTATACCAAAAATTTAAAGAAAAATTAATTCCAAAACTGTCAACTATTTAATAAAATAAGTAAAGAAGAAGCATTGCCAAATTCTTTCTATGACACAAATAAGGTTCTGATACCTAAACCAAGAAGGGCCAAAACAGAGAAAGAAAATACAGGCAAATTTCCCTAATGAAAATTGATGGGGAAATTTTAAATAAAACATTAGCAAAGAGATTACAGCAATTTATCAGCAGGATAATGCACTATGACCAAGTAGCATTTATACCAGGAATGCAGGTATATATATATATATATATATATATATATATATATATACACACATATATATATATGATGTAAAATAATCCCACACATATTATCAGCATTTCTATATATTACTGATAAAGCACAGCAGCAAGTAGAAAAAGAAATTACATTTAAAATTACTGTAGACAGAAAAATCATCCCCAGGATAATACATCATGATCAAATAGAATTTATACCAGGAATGCAGGGCTGGTTCAATATTAGGAAAATTATTAGTACAATTGACCATATTAATAACCAAATTAACAAAAAAAACATATGATCATCTCAATAGATGCAGAAAAAGCATTTGATAAAATGCAACATCCATTCCTATTAAAAACACTTGAGAGTATAGGAATACATGGATTTTTCCTTAAAATAATCAGTAGCATTTATTTAAAATCATCAGTAAGCATCATATGTAATGGGGATAAACTGCAACCATTACCACTAAGATCAGGAGTGAAACAAAGTTGCCCACTCTCACCGTTACTATTCAATATTGTATTAGAAATGCTAGCTTTTGCAATAAGAATTGAAAAAGAGATTAAAGGAATTAGAATAGGTAATGAGGAAAGCAAATTATTACTCTTTGCTGATGGTTAGGGTTAGGGTTAGGGTTAGAGTTAGGGATGGTATACTTGCAGAATGCCAGAAATTCTACTAAAAATCTATTAGAAATAATCCACACGTTTAGCAAAGTTGCAGGATACAAAATAAACCAACATAAGTCATCAGCATTCTTATATATCTCTAACAAAATCCAACAGAGTTACAAAGAGAAATTGCATTTAAAGTAACTACGATAGTCTAAAATATTTAGGAATCCATCTGCCAAAGGAAAATCAGAAACTACACGAGCAAAACTACAAAACACTTTCCACACAAATAGTCTGATCTAACCAAATGGAAAAATATTAAATGTTCTTAGATAGGGAGAGCAAATTAAATAAAGGTGACAATACTACCTAAACTAATCTATTTATTTAGCACTATACCAGACTCCCAAAAAACTATTTTAATGACCTAGAAAAAATAACACAAAGTTCATATGGAAAAACAAAAGGTCAAGAATTTCAAGGGAATTAATGAAAAAAAAATCAAATGAAGGTGGCCTAGCTATATCAGATCTAAAATTATATTATAAAGCAGCAGTTACTAAAACCATTTGAAATTGGCTAAGAAATAGACTAGTTGATCAGTGGAATAGGTTAGCTTCAAAGGACAAAAGAGTCAATAACTTTAATAATCTAGTGTTTGACAAACCCAAAGACTCCAGTTTGGGGGATAAGAACTCACTATTTGACAAAAATTGCTGGGAAAATTGGAAATTAGTATGGCAGAAATTAGGCATGGACCCACACTTAACACCATATAACAAGATAAGGCCAAAATGGGTTCATGATGTAGGCATAAAGAATGAGATCATAAATAAATTAGAAGAACATAGGACACTTTACCTCTCAGATCTGAGGAAGAGGATGGAATTTATGATCAAAGAAGAACTAGAGATCATTATTGATCACAAAATAGAAAATTTTGATTATATTGAACTGAAAAGTTTTTGTACAAACAAAACTAATGCAGAGATTAGAAGGGAAGCAATAAACTGGGAAAACATTTTTACAGTCAAAGGTTCTGATAAAGGCCTCATTTCCAAAATATATAGAGAATTGACTCTAATTTATAAAAAATCAATCTATTCTCCCATTGATAAATGTTCAAAGGATATGAACAGACAATTCTCAGATGAAAAAATTGAAACTATTTCTAGTCATATGAAAAGATGCTCCAAGTCATTATTAATCAGAGAAATGAAAATTAAGACAACTCTGAGATACCACTACACATCTGTCAGATTGGCTAGAATGATAGGGAAAGATAATGCAGAATGTTGGAGAGGATGTGGGAAAACTGGGACACTTATACATTGTTGGTGGAATTGTGAATACATCCAGCCATTCTGGAGAGCAATTTGGAACTATGCTCAAAAAGTCATCAAACTGTGCATACCCTTTTATCCAGCAGTGTTACTACTGGTTTTATATCCCAAAGATATAAAGGGAAAGGGACCTGTATGTGCAAGAATGTTTGTGGCAGCCCTCTTTGTAGTGGCCAAAAACTGGAAACTAAGTGGATGCCCATCAATTGGAGAGTGGCTGAATAAATTGTGGTATATGAATATTACAGAAAATTATTGTTCTGTAAGAAATGACCAGCCGGATGATTTCAGAAAGGCCTGGAGAGACTTACATGAAGTGATGCTGAGTGGAAATGAGCAGGAACAGAAAATCATTATATACTTCAACTACAATACTATATGATGATCAATTCTGATGGATGTGGCCCTCTTCAACAATGAGATGAACTAAATCAGTTCCAATAGAACAGTAATCAACTGAACTACCTTCACACAGTGAAAGAACTCTGGGAGATGACTATGAACCTCTCTACATAGAATTCCCAATCCCTCTATTTTTGTCCACCTGCATTTTTGATATCCTTCACAGGCTAATTGTAAACTATTTCAAAGTCTGATTTTCTTTTGTTTATTTATTTCTTTTATTTATTGTATACTTCAACATATTTAACATGTATTGGTCAACCTGCCATCTGGGGGAAGGGGTGGGTGGAAGGAGGAGAAAAGTTGGAACAAAAGGTTTTGCAATTGTCAATGCTGAAAAAATTCCCATGCATATATCTTGTAAATAAAAATCTATAATATAATAAATAAGTAAAAATAGTTAAGCAACAGTGAACAAAATAAAATAAAATTACTGTAGACAAAATCAAATACTTGTGGGTCTACCTGCTAAGACAAAACGAGGAACTACATGAACACAGTTACAAAACACTTCTCACACAAATAAAGTTAGATCTAAATAATTGGCAAAGTCTCAATTATTCGTGATTAGCCCAAGCTAATATAATAAAAATGACCAGCATAGCTAAATTGATTTCCTTTTTCAGTGCCATACCAAACTGCCAAAAATTATTTTATACAACTTGAAAAAATAACAATAAAATTCATCTCAAAGAACAAAAGATTAAGAATGTCAAGGGAATTAATGAAAAAAAGAAGAATGATGACCCAACAGTGACAAAACTAAAATTATACTGTAAAGCAGCAGGTACTTGCTAAGATATAGAATGGTCGAGCAATGGAATAAATTAGATACAGACAATACAATAATCAAGGCCGGTAGCAATCTACTATTTTTTAAACCCCCAAACTCAAGCTTATGGAATAAGAACTTACTATTTGACAAAAATTGCTAGAAAAATTGGAAAACAATATGTGAGAAACTTGGCATAGACCTACATCTCACAGCCCATAGCAAAATGAAGTTCAAATGGATGATTTGGACATAATGGATGATACCATAACCAGGGGTCCTCAAACTATAGTCTGCAGGCCAGATGCAGCAGCTGAGGAAGGTTATCCCCCTCACCCAGGGGTATGAAGTTTCTTTATTTAAAGTCCCACAAAACAAAGTTTTTGTTTTTATTGTAGTCTGGCTCTTCAACGGTCTGAGGGACAGTGAACTGGCCCCCTATTTAAAAAGTTCGAGGACCCCTGTAAACAAATTAGGAGAACAAAGGATAATTTACCTATCAGATCTTTGGAGAAAGGAGGAATTTATGACCAAAGAAATACTAGAAAACCTTATGAAAGGCAAAATAGATAACTTGGATTACATTAAATTAAAAAGGTTTTGCACAAACAAAACTAACAGAAACAAAATTAAAAGAGAAGTACAAAGCTGGGGAAAAATCTTTACAGCCAGTATTTCTAATAACAGTCTCATTTTAAATATATATAAATAACTATGTCAAATTTATAAGAATCTAAGTCATTCCCCAATTGATAAATTGTCAAAAAATATGAATAGACTATTTTCAGATGATAAAATTAAAGTCATTTGTAGTTATATGAAAAAATTCTATAAATCACTGTTGATTAGAGAAGTACAAATTAAAGCAACTCTGAAATAACACCTCACAACTAAATCGGTGAAAATGAAAGGAAAAGATAACGATAACTGTTGAAAGGGTGAAAGGGATGTGGGAAAATTGGGACATTCATACATTCATTATAAGTGGAATTGTGAAATGATCCAACCATCTTGAGAGCAATTTGGAACTCTGCCCAAAGACCCAGCAGTTCAATTACTGGGACTGCATCCCAAAGAAATCCCAAAGAAAAAGAAAAGGATCCACAAATACAAAAATGTTTGTAGCAGCACGTTTTTGGTAGCCAAGAATTGGAAATGGAGTAGATGCCCATTGATTGGGGAATGCTGAACAAGTGATATATAAAGATAATGGAATATTATTGTTCTACAAAAATGATGAATGTGCTGATTTTAGAAAGGACTGGAAAGGTTTACATGAACTAACTCTAAGTGAAACAAGCAGTACTAGGAATACATTATACAAAATAACAGCAAGAATATGTGATGATCAACTGTGAAGGACTTTGTTCTTCTCAATGGTTCAGTGATCCAGTTAATATATTTTGGACAGAAAATGCCATCTGTATCTAGAAAAAGAACTATGAAGACTGAATTAAAATCAACATATGCTATGTCACATGATTCATAAAGTAATATGTATTAAAAATAAATAAGCTAGAAAAATAAAAATGCTACCAGAATGTATAGAACATGTGGAATTTATATGAGTAGAACTACAAAATATTTTTAAGGAAATAAAGACCTAAACAATTGGAGGATTTTAATTGGTTATTAATAGGTTGAACCAATATTATAAAAAATAATTTTTGTAGGAAACCACTTTATCCTCTTCCTCAAAGAAATGAAATACATCTAGGATAAAAAGGAAATATTTAAATGATAGATAAATTTTAATCTAAGGACCACTGAAGACTATCTGATCTAGTGTCTCTTTTTCTGGGGCAGTAACAGCAATGTATACTTTTTAGATGAGAATACACTAATGATTTGCTTTTTATCCTGAAGGTTTTTATTATCAGCGTTGTTCTTATTCCTTGTTTAAAAGATATGGGAATGGCAAAGTAGCAATATTTTTAAGCATTATTCCTAGTTTAGTTAGAAATTATAGGTGTTAAGAACAATATCCTTTATTCATTTCTTTCTACAGATCATATTTCATATGGTACTGAGAATTGATTGTTGTCTGGTTGTTTGTAGTTTGAATGGATAAGCATTCCCTCAAACGGACAAGCTCTGAGAGAATTTTCTAATTCTCATTGAATCTGAAGGCAATCTTCAATCCATCTGGGAGTTGTTAAAGAGACACACTTTTTAAGAAATACAATTAAGACAAAGGGCAGAAGTGCAGCATCAACAGCAATGCAGTTGGAGGTGATGGTGTTGGTGGTAGTAATATCCCCAGATCTGTCCTATTTTTAACAAGCTGAAGCAAAAAGAATCAGTGATACAAGGGAAAATAAGACAAATAGCAAAAAGAGAAATGGAAAGAAGATATCAAAATGTAGAATGAGATATTGAAAAGCAAATCAACAAAGGTTACCAAGCATGTATAGACATATCATACTACAACACTTGGATGACTACTAACATTGAGCTTGATCTCTTTGCGAGGTTAGGAAAATTTCTTTTTTTTTATTGTAGTAAGTTCATTTATTTTTAATTAAAATTTGCTTTTCAATTTAATCAAAATTGAATCATGTTGGGAGAGAAAAATTAGAGCAAAAGGGAAAAATATGGGAAAAATAAAAAATACAGAAAAAAAGAATTGAAGATAGCATGTGTTGATTAACATTCAGATTCTTTAGTGCTTTCTCTGAATGTAGATGGCATTTTCTGTCAAAAGTCTATTGGGATTGCTTTGGATTACTGAATCATTGAGAATAACCTAACTTTTTGTTGTTGATCATTGTACATTCTTGCTATTATTGTGTATCATGTATTCCTGGCTCTGCTTGTTTCACTCAGCATCAGTTCACACAAATCTTTTTAGGTCTTTCTACAATCAGCTTGTTCATCATTTTTTATAAAACAATAATATTGCATTAATTTCATATACCACAACTTGTTCAGTCACTAATCAGTTGATGGGCTTCTACTCCTTTTCCAGGTCTTTGCTACCACAAAAAAGAGCTGCTACAAACATTTTTGCATGTGTGGGCCCTTTTCCCTGCTTTATGATTTCCTTGGGATACAGACTTAGTAATGGAATTTCTGGGTCAAAAGATATGCACAGTTTTATAACCCTTTAGGGATAGTTCCATATTGCTCTTCAGAATGGTTGCATTATTTCACAATTCCACCAACCATGAATTAGTGTCACAGTTTTCCCACAGCCCCTCCAAAAATGATCATTATCTTTTCCTATATTTTTAGCCAATCTGAGACTTCTGAGGTAGTATCTCAGAGTTGTTTTAATTTTTATTTCTCTAATCAAGAATGATTTAGATATTTTTTCATATGATTATAGATAGCTTTAATTTCATCATCTGAAAACTGTTCATATCCTTTGACCATTTATTAACTGGAAAATGACTTGTATTCTTATAAGTTTGATACAGTTCTTTATATAGTTTAGAAAAGAGATTTTTTATCAGAAATACTGGCTGTAAAGATTTTCTCCCATCTTTGTACTTCCCTTTTAATCTTGTTTCTATAGGTCTTATTTGTGCAAAACCTTTTTATTTTAATATCCAAAGTTATACATTTTGCTTTTCATAATGTTCTCTCATTCTTCTTTGGATATAAATTCCTCCCTTCTCTCATCTGAGTATTTTATTTCCCATTAGTTTTTTTTCCCTTTAGTCAACTATTTCATTTTGTCCTTTATGGTGTTTATTGTTATCAATTTATCTGTGATAGTAGTATTTTTTTAAACCTCCTATAATAGGCCTATCATTAAAGATGTCATAGATTCCTTTACCAATGCCAGCTTCTTCATTTCCTTTATGGTATTTTATAAGGTAAATTATCCCTTGTTCTCCTAATTTGCTTATAGAATCATCCTTTATATCCAAATTATGTACTCATTTTGATTTTATTTTGGTATGGTGTGAGACATGTAGGTCTCTGCTCAGTTTCTGACATATGATTTTCCAGTTTCACCAGCAATTTCTGTCACATAGTGAGTTTTTATTCCAGGAGCTTGAGTTTGGGGGAGATAAGGAAAATTTCAAAAGAAGTTTTTTCCTTCAAATTTCTTTTTTCATGCCTATCTAGTAAGAGAGGAAAAAGTGGTCTCTAAACCCCAAGGGTAGAGAATCCTGGAAAGGATTCAAACTGTGCTTATTCAGAAGAAAACATGGGTCACAAAAAATGATTAATACTGCCTGAATCTCTTCCATGCAAGAATACACATTGGTGTTACTTAATGTTTTAGTTTTATCTCCATTTTCTCAAGATAGGAAAGTAATTCCATGTCATTTAAATCAGGGTTCAACTGTAAATAGCATTTTCATTCATAATTATTTGTAACCTCTTAGAAATTTAGGAATTAAATGATGGAGGTCTTCCTGAATAAAATTTAATTTTAATTCTGAAAGTGTTTGGTGAACTCTTTTAATCTACCAGTCTATCCTTTGATCTTACTCCTTTTGGAAATGTATGTAAAGGGATTTTTTGGAAGAAAAATGGATATACTCCTTTTAATTTTTTTTCTGGAAATTTTATGACAAACATTCTTCTAAGTATTGCCTTCTGGTTATAAGTATCTTGTTTATGAAATATTCAAAGCTTTTCCCAATTATATTTTGATTTTGTTTTGCAGCCTATTTTGCCACATCCTCATGTTTCTTTTCAGGCTGAAAATTCTATTTCTCATTAGTTCTATTCCTTTATTCAACTATCTCACTTTGTCCATTATGGTGTTTATTATTATCAATTTACCTGTGGTGATGTTGTTTTTTTTTTTCCTTTTCTTTTTAACCACTGATAATAGATCTATTTTTTTTTGAAATTAGCCATAAACCTTTTTAAATTATATTAACTCTTTCTTCAGTAGCCCCATGTGCTAGTTCAGCTCTTTCTTTTTATTTATTTATTTGTTTTTATTATAACTTTTTATTTACAAAACATATGCCTGGGTAATTTTTTACAACATTATCCCTTGCACTAACTTCTGTTCTGACCTTCCCTCCCATCACCCCCTCCCCTAGACGGCAAGCAGTCTTATACATGTTAAATATGTTATAGTATATCCTAAATACAATATATATGTATAGAACCAAACAGTTCTCTTGTTGCATGGGGAGAAACTGATGCAAAACGTAAAAATAGCCTGGGAAGAAAAACAAAAAATGCAAACAGTTTACACTCGTTTTCCAGTGTTCCTTCTCTGGGTGTAGCTGCTTCTTTCCATCATTAATCAATTGGAACTGAGTTAGATCTTCTCTTTGTCGAAGAAATCCACTTCCATCAGAATACACCCTCATACAGTATCGTTGTGAAGTATATAATGATCTCCTGGTTCTTCTCATTTCACTTAGCATCAGTTCATGTAAGTCTCTCCAAGCCTCTCTATATTCATCCTGCTGGTCATTTCTTACAGAACAATAATATTCCATAACATTCATGTACCACAATTTACCCAGCCATTCTCCAATTGATGGGCATTCATTCATTTTCCAGTTTCTAGCCTCTACAAACAGGGCTGCCACAAACATTTTGGCACATACAGGTCCCTTTCCCTTCTTTAATATTTCTTTGGGATATAAGCCCAGTACTAGCACTGCTGGATCAAAGGGTGTGCACAGTTTGATAACGTTTTGGGCATAATTCCAGATTGCTCTCCAGAATGGTTGGATTCATTCACAACTCCACCAACAATGTATCCATATCCCAGTTTTCCTACATCCCCTCCAACATTCATCATTATTTTTTTCCTGTCATCTTAGCCAATCTCACAGGTGTGTAGTGGTATCTCAGAGTTGTCTTAATTTGCATTTCTCTGATCAATAGTGATTTGGAACACTTTCATATGAGTGGAAATAGTTTCAATTTCATCATCTGAAAATTGTCTGTTCATATCCTTTGACCATTTATCAACTGGAGGAGGATGGCTTGACTTTTTATAAATTAGAATCAATTCTCTATATATTTTGGAAATGAGGCCTTTATCAGAACCTTTAACTGTAAAAATATTTTCCCAGTTTGTTGCTTCCCCTCTGGTCTTGTCTACATTAGTTTTGTTTGTACAAAGGCTTTTTAATTTGATGTGATTAAATTTTCTATTTTGTGATCAATAATGATCTCTAGTTCGTTGGTTACAAATTCCTTCCTCCTACACAAGTCTGAGAGGTAAACTATCCTATGTTCCTCTAATTTATTTACAATCTCGTTCTTTATGCCTAAATCATGGACCCACTTTAATCTTATCTTGGTATATGGTGTTAAGTGTGGGTCCATGTCTAATTTCTGCCATACTAATTTTCAGTTTTCCTAGCAGTTTTTGTCAAATAATGAATTCTTATCCCAAAAGTTGGGATCTTTGGGTTTGTAAAATACTAGATTGCTAGAGTTATTGACTATTTTGTCTTGTGAATCTAACCTATTCCACTGATCAACTAATCTATTTCTTAGCCTATACCAAATGGTTTTGGTGACTGCCACTTTATAATATAGATTTAGATCAGGTATAGCTAGGCCACCTTCATTTGATTTTTTTTTTGCATTAATTCCGTTGAAATTCTCAACCCTTTTGTTCTTCCATATCAATTTTGTTCTTATTTTTCCTAGGTCATTAAACTAGTTTCTTGGGAATCTAATTGGTATGGCACTAAATAAATAGATTAGTTTAGGGAGTATTGTCATCTTTATTTTATTTGCTTGCCCTATCCAAGAGCACTTAATATTTTTTCCAATTATTTAAATCTGACTTTATTTGTGTGGAAAGTGTTTATAATTTTGCTCATATAATTCATGACTTTCCTTTGGTAGATAGATTCCCAAATATTTTATGCTATCAACAGTTATTTTTAATGGAATTTCTCTTCGTTATCTCTTGCTGTTAAACTTTGTTGGTGATGTATAAAAATGCTGAGGATTTATGTGAATTTATTTTGTATTCTGCAACTTTGTTAAAGTTATGAATTATTTCTAATAGCTTTTTAGTAGAATTTATGGGGTTCTCTAAGTATACCATCATATCATCTGCAAGGAGTGATAGTTTGGTTTCCTCATTACCTACTCTAATTCCTTTAATCTCTTTCTAGACTCTTATTGCCAAAGCTAGCATTTCTAATACAATATTGAATAATAATGGTAATAGTAGGCAACCTTGTTTCACTCCTGATCTTAGTGGGAAAGGTTCCTGTTTTTCCCCATTACATATGATGCTTATTGATGGTTTTAAATATATGCTCCTGACTATTTTAAGGAAAAGTCCATTTATTCCTACACTCTCAAGTGTTTTTTATTAGGAATAGATGTTGGATTTTATCAAATGCTTTTTCTGCATCTATTGAGATGATCATATGGTTTTTGTTAATTTGGTTATTGATATAGTCAGTTATGCTAAAAGTTTTCCGAATTTTGAACCAGCCCTGCATTACTGATATAAATCCTACTTGGTCATAGTGTATTATCCTGGGGATGATTTCCTGTAATCTTTTTGCTAATATTTATTTAAGATTTTAGCTTCAATATTCATTAGGGAGATTGGTCTATAATTTTTTTTCTCTGTTTTCAACTTACCTGGTTTAGGTATCAGTACCATGTCTGTGTCATAAAAGGAATTTTGTAGGACTCCTTCAATTCCTATATTTTCAAATAGTTTATATAGCATTGGAGTTTATTGTTCTTTAAGTGTTTGGTAGAATTCACATGTCAATCCATCTGGTCCTGGGGATTTTTTCTTAGGGAGTTGGTTAATAACTTGTTCTATTTCTTTTTCTAAAATGGGACTATTTAGACTATTTACTTCTTCCTCTGTTAATCTGGGCAAGCTATATTTTCGAAGGTATTCTTCCATTTAATTTAAGTTACAAATTTATTGGCATAAAGTTGGGCAAAATAACTCCTAATTATTGCTCTAAGTTCCTCTTCATTTGTGGCGAGTTTTCCCTTTTCCTTTTTAAGATAGCAATTTGATTTTCTTCTTTCCTTTTTTGAATCAGGTTTACTAAGGCTTTGCTATTTTGTTGGGTTTTTTTTCACAGAACCAACTCTTAGTTTTATTAATTAATTCAGTAGTTTTTTTTTTTTACTTTCAATTTTATTAATCTCTCCTTTTATTTTTAGAATTTCAAGTTTAGTGTTTGACTGGAGGTTTTTAATTTGTTCCTTTTCCAGCATTTTTAGTTGCAAGCCCAATTCATTAACCTTCTCTTTCTCTATTTTATGCAAGTAGGCCTGTGGAGATATGAAATTTCCCCTTATTACTGCTTTGGCTGCATCCCACATATTTTGGTATGATATCTCATTATTGTCATTTTTTGGGTGAAGTTATTATGTCTATGATTTGCTTTTTCACCCAATCATTCTTTAGTATGAGATGATTTAGTTTCCAAAAAGTCCCCTAGCTTTTTATTGATGTAATTTTCATTGCATCATGGTCTGAAAAGGATGCATTTACTATTTCTGCCTTACTGTATTTGAGAGATTTTTAATGTCCTAATATATGGTCAATTTTTGTATAGGTTCCATGAACTGCTGTGAAGAAAGTTTACTTCTTTCTGTCTCCATTTAGTTTTCTCCAAAGATCTATCATATCTAACTTTTCTAGTATTCTATTTACCTCTTTGACTTCTTTCTTATTTATTTTGTGGTTTGATTCATCTAATTCTGAGAGTGCAAGGTTGAGATCTCCAACTATTATAGTTTTGCTGTCTATTTCTTCTTGCAGCTCTCTTAATTTCTCTTTAAGAAGTTAAATGCTACACTACTTGATGCATATATGTTTAATATTGATATTGCTTCATTATCTATGCTGCCCTTTAGCAAGATATAGTGCCCTTCCTTATCTCTTTTAATTAGATCAATTTTTGCTATTGCTTGATCTGAGATGAGGATGGCTACCCCTGATTTTTTTTAACTTCACCTGATGTATAGTAGATTCTGCTCCAACCTTTTACCTTTACTCTGTATGTATCACCCTGCTTCAGGTGTGTTTCCTGTAAACAACATATTGTAGGATTCTGGCTTTTAATCCATTCTGCTAACTGCTTCCTTTTTATGGGGGAGTTTACCCCATTCACATTTATCGTTAAAATTACCAGTTCTGTATTACTTGCCATCTTGTTAACCCCCGCTTATTCTTTTCTCCTTTCCTTCTCCCTTACCCCCTCCCCAGTATTAAACTTGTGAGCACTACTTGCTTCTCACAGCCCTCTCTTTTTAGTATCCCTCCCTCCACCTTAGAGTTCCTCTACCTGTCTCACTCTTTTTCCTCATAATTTCTGTATTCCCTCCCACTTAGCTTATTCCTTCCCTTTTCACTTTTTCCCTCCCACTTTTCAATGAGGTGGGAGAAATTTCACCATAGATTGAATATGTCTAAATTTTTTCTCTTTAAGCAAATTCTGATAGCAGTAAGATACACCCTATGTTTATCCCCATCCATTCTTTCTCACAGATATAATAGGTTTCCTTTGCCTCTTCGTGAGATGCAGTATCCTCACTTTAACCTTTTCTGGTTACAGTTTCCTTTCCACCTCTAGTTTCTCCAACAAAGTATACATGTGTTCTTTCTATATCTTTATAGCAGAAATATAGTTTCCAAGATTTCTTTTTACCTTTTTAGGTTTCTCTTGAGTTCTATATTTATAGATCAAACTTTTTGTTTAATTCTGGGTTTTTCATCAAAAATAGATGAAATTCACTTATTTTGTTGAATGTCCATCTTCTTCCCTGGAAAAAGATGCTCATTTTGGCTGGCTAAGTTATTTTTGGCTTCATACCAAGTACCTTAGCCTTTTGGAATATCATATTCCAGGCCCTTTGATCCTTTAATGTGGATGCTGCTAGATCCTCTGTAATCCTTATTGTGGCTCCTCTATATTTGAATTGATTTTTTCTAGCAGCTTGCTGTATTTTTTCCTTTGTCTGATAGTTATGGAATTTGGCCACTATATTTCTTAGTGTTTTGATTTTAGAGACCCTTTAAGTAGGTGACTGATGAATTCTTTCAATTTCTATTTTACCCTCTGTTTCTATAACTTCTGGGCAGTTCTCTGATAATTTCCTGGAAAATAGTGTCCAGGCTGTTTTTTTCATCATATTTTTCAGGGAGTCCAATAATTCTCAGACTGTCTCTCCTAGATCTATTTTCCAGATCTGTTCTTTTCCCAAGAGGTATTTGATATTTTTCCATTGTTTCATTTTTTTGATTTTGCTTGATTGATTCTTGGTGTCTCCTCAAGTCATTCAATCCCATTTGTTTGATTCTGATTTTCAATGAAGTATTTTCTTCACTCACTTTTTAAATATCTTTTTCTAATTGTCCAATTGAGTTTTAAGTAAGTTGTTTTGTTCTATGGAATTTTTTTTCCATTTCGCCAACTTTATTTTTTAGAGAGCTATTTTCTTTTTCCAACTTATTAATTCTGTTTTTCAAGGATTTGTATTCTTTATCTACTCAGTACTTAAATGAATGGTATAACTTCTCCAGTCTCTCTTGCCAAACTTCCCTTTCCTTTTCCCACTTTTCTTTTAGCTTTCTTGTGAAGGCCTTTTTAATTTCTTCTATGAGAATCTTATGTGTTGAGGACCTCATCATATCCCCCTTTGGGGATTCATCTGGAGACAGTCTGTGTTTTTTTGGGAGGGGGCAGAGTTAGATGATGTTACTGAGCTTCCTTTACAGATTGCAGGGGGCAGCAGTGAGGCACTAGCAGGACAGCAATGGCTGCACTGTGTCTGTGCTCTAAGACCCTGAGAGCTGAGACAGTGTGGATGGGTGTGCATCTTATTTTCCACAATTCTTTATTGTCACAAAAAGAGCTGCTACAAATGTTTTTTGCATGTGTTGGGTCATTTTCCCTCCTTAATGATTTCCTTGGGATACAAACACAATAGTGGTAGTATGGGTGAAAGGGTATGCACAGTTCTATAACCTTTTGGGCATAATTCCAGATTGTTCTTCAGAATGGTTGGATGATTTCACAACTCGTACAATTCCCAATTTTCCCATTTTTCCACATGCCCTTCAACATTTATTATTATCTTTTCCTGTCATTTTAACCAATATGAGAATTATGAAGTGGAACCTCAGCATTGTTATAATTTTCATTTTTCTAATGAAGAATGATTTAGAATATTTTATATGACTATAGATGGTTTTAATTTCATCATCTGAAAATTGTTCATATCCTTTGACTATTTATCAATTGGGATATGATTAATATTTTTATAAATTTGACAAATTTCTTTATATAATTTACAATGAGACCTTTACTGGCTGTAAAGAGTTTTTTGTAACTTTGTATTTTTCTTTTAATCTTGTTTTTGTTGGTTTTGTTTATGCAAAAACTGTTTTTAATTAAAGCTTTTTATTTTCAAAACAATATCATGGATAATGTTTTTATAGTGACTCTTACAAAACCTTATGTTCCAAATTTCTCCCTTCCCTCTCCCTTAGATGGCAAGTAATCCAATATATATTACAGATATGGGATTTTTCTATACATATTTCTACGATTATTATGCTTCACAAGAAAAATCAGATCAAAAAAGGAAAAAAATGAAAAAGAAAACAAAATGCAAACAAAAAATAACAAAGAGTGAAAATACTATTTGTGATCTATGCTCAGTTCCCACAGTTCTCTCTCTGGATGTTGATGGCTTTCTTCATCACAAGATCATTGGAACTAGCTTCAATCATTTCATTGTTATGGAATATTATTGTCCTACAAGAAATGATCAGCAGGATGATTTCAGAGAGGCCTGGAGAGACTTATATGAACTGGTGCTAAGTGAAGTGAGCAGAACCAGGGCATCATTGTATATGGTAACAAAGATTATATGATGATCAATTCTGATGGATGTGGCTCTTTTCAACACTGAAATGATTGAACTAATGCTAAGGGAAACAAGCAGAACCAGGAATACATAGAGTTGATAGAAACACTGCTTATGTAATTGGTTCACACCTTTGGAGTTCACATCTTTGGGAGAGTTCACACACATTAGAGGTCACACCTTTAAGAGAGTTCACAAGTTCAGGAGATTCACAAGTCAGAAACCCACAATCCCACTCTTTCAGAGGAGGAGTCAATCTTTGAATTCACACCTTTAAGAGATCATATATAAGGAGTTCCTGGAGTCAGAAGTGAGTTAGTTGAAGAGATTGAAAGCCAGATGTCAGTCATTTGAGGGGATTGAGAAGTCAGGAGTTGGAGTTGAGCTATGGGCAGAAGCTGGCAGAGGCAAAAGACTAGCAATGAGAGCTCTCAGGAACTAAAGAAAGCTAACTGGGCTGTTTTGGAAGAGACAATAAAAGATTGGATTTTAACTCCTAGCTGCATTTGAGGTGATTATTACTTGGAACTGAAACTAAGGCTGCCTCCAAAAAACCTCCCCAAGAAACCTGCTCAGAGGGAACCATCATATTTTAGAAAAAAGTATAACATTACACCTGGTATTTGAATTGTTTTTTTTCTGGATGCTTGTAATATGTTTTCCTTAATCTGATAGTTCTGAAATTTGGCCACAATATTCCTTGGACTTTTTATTTTGAGGTCTTTTTCAGAAGGTGTTTGATGAATTCTTTCAATGCCTATTTTACCTTCTGATTCTATTATCTCTGGACAGTTCTCTTTGATGATTTCTTGTAAAATACTATTTAGGCTCTTTTTTCATCATAATTTTTGGAAAGTCCAATAATCCTCAGATTATCTCTTCTGGATCTATTTTCCAGTTCTGTCATTTTCCCAAGTAGATATTTCATGTTTTTTTCCAATTTATCATTTTTTTTTTTTTTTTTTTTTTTTTTTGGAGGTGTTTGATGAATTCTTTCAATGTTCAGTTCTGGTTTTTAATGAGTTATTTTCTTCATTAGCTTTTTTACTTCTTTTTGTATATGTCCAATTGAGTTTTTAAATGAGTAGTTTTGCTCTATGGAATTTTTTTCCCCATGTCACTAATTTTTTTTTAGTGAATTATTTTCTTTTTCCAATTCACAAATCCTACTTTCTTGTGAATTCTTTGTCTTTTCCAATTCACAAAACCTATTTTCTTGTGAATTCTTTATCTTTTCCAATTCACAAATCTTACTTTCCTGAGATTTTTTTTTTTTACTTTTTCCAATTCACAAATTATGTTTCCCTGCACTTCCTGAGAATTTTTTACTTTTTCCAATTAATATTTCAGGAAGTTGTTACTTTCTTGCAAAGATTCTCTTTCCTTTCCCCATTTTTCTTCTAACTCTCTTTTGAGACTTTTAATGGTCTCTTCTAGGAGAGCATTATGTAAAGGGGGCCAGGTAACATTCCCTTTGGGATTTTGTCTGGAGACTGTTTGATATTAGTCTCCTTGGGATTTCAAACCTGTTCTTTTTCTGTATAGAAGCTATCGATGTCATTTTGATGTTTTATATCATTTTTTAAAGCCTTTGGGGTCTGCCTTCAGAGCAAGGGGGTTACCAGCTTCTTCTGCAAAGCAGGGAAAGATGTAAACAGGCTTCAGGCAGCGAGGTATGGAAGTGCTCTGGGCAAAAGGCACCCCCTCCCCCCAACCTGAAGTGATTCAGCATGGCAGAAGTACAGAAGTGCCCAGTGGAGAACCCTGCTGTATGGTTTAGCGACTGCCCTAAGGCTAGAGACTAAGCAGTGAAAGTGTCACTACCTGAAGCCAAAGCCCCCTGTGGGGCTGTGAGTATTAGCAGCTGACCAGCAAAGAGCCCCTTTGAGACTGGAAGTGTCTCTGCCCTGAAGCAAATCGCAAATGTTCTATTGCCCCAGGCTGAGCCCCACACTGTGCAGATTAGAGGCTTCCCCAGGCTGTGTCCCCTTGCTGTGCAGGTTCACAACTGCTCCAAAGAAAAGCCCCATGTGTGGGTTGGGGCTACAAGATTGTGCTGTGATCTGTGCTGTCACTTCTGGTTTTGGGTGTGTACAGCCAGACCCTGTTAAGTTCTGGCGTTTTTTACAGTGGCTTTGATTTCTCTGCAGATCTATTGTTTTGCAGAGCAATCAGTCTATGCCAGTGTCATCTCTGTAATTTTCTAACCACAGAGACCATTCCTGCCTAGTCTGCACAATTTGTTAGCCTCTAGTTCTCTCCCTGCTTGTGCTGATCTTCTCCCCGGCCCCTCAGGACAAACCTTTTCTGAGGAAATTCCAGATTATCTTCGGCTGGTTGTACTTCTAATCTTTGTGGGTTTTACCAGTCAAGCACTATTTTTGAGGCTGAATTTAATGTTGATCATGAGGATATGAAAGGAACTTGGAAAGTCATGTGTGCCTTCTCCACCATCTTGGCTCTACCCCCACAATACATTTTTAAAAAAAGTTGAAGAGAGTATAGTAGGAAAGGAAAGATTTAATGTGCTAGTGAAGTAATGGAAAAGCAAGACAGAGTCAGTAATTCAACTAGGATAAAATGAAGTCATTATTGATCTATGTATATTCCTTTAAATGAGGGTAAAAACATGTGAAGTACAAAGGTAAAGTAAGTTTTCAGAATCTAGATATTTCTATAGCATGGTAATAAGAGCCTGGAAAATCAAAATGCAGCTTGTGCTGATCGTCACACTTTCCATAGATGGCTTGGTGGCTTGATAACTAATGTCCTCTATTCATTATAGGGCACATAGTAGCTCAAGTATTTTTTTAAAAAAATGTATTTAGTGCTTTGTTGGATTATAGCTTTATGTGGTCTGGAAATTTTATATCCTACTGCTAAAATTAGTGTTATAATTCAGCTTTTAAAATCTAAGGTTTTATTTTTTTTTAAATAAAATCTATTATCTAAAGCAGAAATTGGCAAACTGTGGCCAAAGTGCCAAATTTGGCAGTCAGCCAGCTATTTTTTTTAATGGTCTTCCAAGCTAAGAATGATTTTTACATTTTTAAGTACAATAAGCATTTATTTTAAAATGCAAAAACCATTCTTACACTAAAATTCATACCAAATAAGACCATGAGGCCCTATTGTTAGTTGTCCCCTGATTAAGAAGAATTTATTGTAGTTATTTGTTTTGATTTTAGTCCAGTAAAGCTGAAGATGCAGCATGTTATAGCGAGACTGAATTCAATCAAAGGAAGAGGGATCTTGGCCAGTGTTTGCCAGTAATAAGAAAATCCCTTAAACTTCTGCAGATTTTCCCCATCTTCCATCAAAGACTTAGGTACTGGATCCTGGCATTGACCTAATTTTCCCTGGCTTCTCCTACTGCACCCTTACATTTCATTCTAGGACATGCAAGCACTTTAAATGTGAAACTAAACTTTATTAGATTTCCAGTGGGTTAGAGAAACAAAGAAAGGGAGGGAGAGTTCTAAGGTCTCTTTCAGTTTTGTGATTCTATTATTAAAAAAACAAATTGATTGAAAGATATTCTTGAGTGATAGATGGTGAAATGATTTACATAGCAATTTTATGCAATACAAATACTATAATAATTGATGAAAGTGGAATTAAGTTGCATAAAGATTAATTATCTACTAATAAACCTCAAAGGCCTTAAAGATTCAAGGAAATCGGGCACCTATCATATGTTTACATAAGATGATAGATTCTGAGGATATTAAAGACAAAAATGAGGTAGTTCTTGACTTTAAGAGGCTTACATTTTGGCTGAACAAATTGTGGTGTATGATTGTGATAGAATGCTCATGATTTATAAGAAATCATGAACTAGATGGTGTAATGCTACAGAAACTGAGGCAAGATAGAGATTAGAGAGTTTTTAATATTTTATTTGGATTTTTGAGAGGGAGAGATTGTGCTGGGGGGGAGCATGCTGCTCCCAGGGCTGATGTCCAAAGCATCCAGTAGCAAAAGTGTGTTCTCAATGACATACACACACACACACACACACACACGTGGCTCAGCTACAGGGGTAGACCTAGGTAGGGGTGAAGTCAGAGCACTGAGAGCTGGGAATAGACTCTCAATCTGGTTCTGATGGGGAGAGGGAGGGGGCACCAGACATTCTGCTAAATTGGGATAAAGAAGAACAATGACAGGACAGGGGGTAGAACTATAAATTTATGATGAGTTAGGAGGATTTAGGAGTCAGGAAGTCTGAACTCCCCCTTATTTTGAGTTTATATATTAACAATTTATAACTTTAGAGTTAGTAGCCCTGAATTATATCAGTCTTAATGAACCAGAGGGAGGGGGATGTTACAACTAAAGGGATTGAGGCAGAACAATTAAGGAAACTGAGGCAGAACAATAAAAGAGAACTATGGCACAACAATGGTTTCAGAAAAGACCTTGAAAGACCAGTATGAAGTGGTGCAAAATGAAGTGAGCAGAAGCAGAACATTACCATGCATAACAGCAATACTATAAATGACAAGTGTGAATGACTTAACTATTTTGATCAATAGAATGATCGAAGAAAATGTTGAATGTTGAAGGACTTATGAAGAAAAAAGCTGTTTACCTCCAAAGAAAGAATTGATGGGATTTGATACAGATTGAAACATAATTTTTTTCACTTTTTAAAATTTTCTTGCTTTTTTTTTGCAACATGGTTAATATGGAAATGTTTTAGATTATTTTAAATATGCAATTGAAATCACATTTTCTTATTTTCTCTATAGATAGAAGTGGCAAAGAACAAGAGGAATCAGAATTTTAAAAAAATAAATGTCAAAAATGAATAATAATTTTAAAAATTATGCATTATACATAAATATATATTTACATATAAATATACATATATATATAAATATTTAAAATTATGAAATTCAAATTAAAAAACAACGCAAAAATGTGTACAAAGAGAAGTAAATTTGAAAAATAAATGCAAAGTAATTGGGTAGCAGAGAAGAATAAGAAGTTTCTGGACTTTTCATTTTAGAGCTAAATCTTCTAAAAACACATATTTTATGTTTCCTCATAGCTTTAAAAATAATCTTTTCTTCGACATGGTTAAAGACGAACCCAAATATATTTCTGTTGAAGTGACCAAAATGTCTCTCTCTCTCTTTTTTATTTTTTTAAAATTCTGTCCATTAATCTAATCATGGAATGGGCTAAAAGGATAGTGCTATTAAGTAGATCCTCCTGCTCTTGCCTATTCATAATTCCAATTCCATTTTGTGAAATACCAAATTTCTTTCTGAACTTCCAAACAGTCTTTAAAAGAAAACAGTTAACTCTCTTATAAAAGAGGGAAAATTTTTTAGTGAAAGCCATTGTTTCAGAATTGATATTTGAAGAAAATTTGTGTGACAGAATTACCTCTTTTCAACAATGAAGTGATTCAAGGCAATTTCAATAGTGTTGTGATAGACATCCAGAGAGACTGACTATGGATCATAGGATAGTATATTAATCTTATTTTTGTTGTCGTGGTTGTTGTTTGCTTTTTTGCTCTCATTTTTTGATTTGATTTTTCTTGCTTCATACAACAAATAGGTTTAGAAGAACTGCATATACTTAACAATAAAAATAACAAAGTTGGATAAGGGTATCTTATTCAAATGAGACAAAGAATTCAGATTTTAATATTTATCTAATATCATTTTGTAATTTGAAGCCTAGAGGAAAAAAAAAGGTTTATAGGTGGTTCAATATGCTTCCATAGTGGAGGGGATAAAGAAAGATGGTGATGAGCACTTGAGCCACGTCTTGAATAGTGGTAGAGATTTCAAGAGGCAGAAATGAGGAAGTAGTGAAATTTAGTCATAAGGGGCAGTTTTTGCAAAGGTACAAAGATGAGGAATGAAATATGTAATAGCAATAGCAAATAGGTCAGTTATGATAAATGAAAGGGAGTAGTATAAGATAAACCTGGAAAGATAAGTCTGGGCCAAACCACACAGGGTTCTAAATATCAACTGTTAAGTCTTAATTTTATCCCAGATGCAATATGAAGCAATAAAAATTATCAAGATAAGCAGTTATAGCTCTATGCAGTATTCATTTTATGCTCACACATAAAGAAATTAAGATTCAGAGAAGAATATTTCTCAACAAACAACTTAAAAAATCTTTAAAATTTGTACTCCAAATCATTAACTTAGTAGTCTTATGTAGAACTGATATAAGAAAGTAAAATTTCTCATGGTCTAAAATAAATTTAAAAAGTAGTCTGATCACACAACCCATTTCCTTTAGAAAATATTGGAGACTTCACCTAATTAATAATAGAATTCTTTTGTTCTAGAATTGTAGAAAGCTACATGACAACTAATTGAAAGCATGAGTAGCACAATGTGTAATGTTCTTTGTTCCCACAAAGAAAATCTGCAAAACAAATTTGACTTCAAATCAAATGAAAAGAAAAAAAAAAAAAAACATTGTAAATGCATTTAGTCTTAATATAATGGGGACAATACCTTGGTAAAGAGTTCAATCTGTTTGCTTTATCCATAGAATGTAAAAGAGAAACCTCTAATACTATGCCTGATTCTTTTTATTGAAGAAAAAAAAAAAACTACAAATATGTAAGAAAGCAGTTACTTTCATATATTTGAAGAACTTCTTTAGATTCCTTCTTATATCCTTTGCTCAATACATCACACCTCCCTTTTTAGAAGAAAAAAAAAAGATGTAGATTATTTTTTTATTTCCAAAATGTTCTGTAATATGTGGTTCCAATCACTTGCTAGAATCTACAAAGCAAAATATTGGAGTCCACTCTATTCTTGGAATACCAAAATTATCTCGTTCTGTCACCCACAGACAGTGGAATTGAAAATTTCCCTGTTGTTTGCTTTTGTTTTGACATTTCTATCTATCACATACTAAATTGTTGAATTTTGTTTTAGCCTATTTCATTTAATTCCAATCTGTAATCTCATAGCTATAGGGCACAGAAACTTCTCTGACAAGATAGTCTTGTAACTTGATGTGACAGAGTTTGAGGTTTGTCTGGTGGCATTGAGAGCTAGCTATATACTATCTATATACAGTTAGTATATAGCAAAGAACAAAAGACAGTTCTCTCTGGCTCCAAGATTAGTTCTATATCTAACAAGCCATGATTTCTCTAATATTAGATTTACTGGTGTGTACCTACATAGAAAAGAGGAAATGGAAGTTGAAATGATTTTCAAAATAGTTCCATGGAAAATGAAGTTTGCTTTTCAGAAAGATGTGTAAAAGTCATCAATTACAATGCTAAGAACTTTTTCTGAAGCATTGCCCTCTTTCTTGAAAATCTCTCTGATTTTGTTTTCCACCATCTTATCTCTCCAATTTTTTCTGGACACTTATTTTGAATATATTGCACCTAAAAGGACAGTGTGACGGTTCCCGAATTCATGAAATTCTTTTTAAGAACTTGGTGAGATACCAATGAAAATAATAATCTATATTTTGGAGAGATTTGTGCTTGTATCTAATTACCTTCAAAATACTGGAAACACTCAGTACAGAACCTTGTGCTAATCACTGAAGAAAATACAATAATATTTGGGATCAATTTTTCCCCCTTCAGTAAGTTTACACTTTAGTGGAAAAAGATAAAAAAGCATCCATGCAAATGACCATAATTTTTTAAAAAGTTAAATTTGATAAGTTTAATGGAAAGATTTGCTGTTCAGTCATGTTTCAGTTGTATTCAACTATTTGTGATTCATTTGGGGTTTTCTTGGCAAAGATAATGATGTTTGTTATTTTCTCCTCTGGCTCATTTTACAGATGAGAAAACTGAGGCAAGTAGGTTTAGGCGACTTACCCAAGGTCATATAGTATCTGAGCCAAAATTTGAAGGAAGTCTTGAGTCTTCTTGACTTCAGGCTGGGAACTCTATCCACAATGTCACTTAGCTCCCCATGGTAGGAAAATACAAAAGTGAATTTTAGGGCTCAAGCGAAATCATTTCTAAGTTGAGGCACTGACCTGGTAGAAGAAACTTCTTCACTGGGAGTGCCCTATACTATTGAAATAAAAAATTCCCTTTCTTCAAAATTATCAATAAGCCCTTTTCCTGTTTTTGATTATTATACATCTTGTTTCCCAGGTAAATTATGAGGATTCAGCCTGTCAAAAACATGTAATTGCCAATTGTTCAAAAATCCCTGAGGCTAGAAAATTTAATAAATGTAAGTATCCTTCAAGATTCTGTCCACAACCTTCCTCTTTTAAATTTTACTCAATACTTTCTCTTCCAGTAATCTAATTTGCTCTCTGGCTTCAGTTACTACTCTTATTTTGATGATTGCCAGATCTCCATTTCTAGCCCTGACCTCTCCCAAAGATTCAATCCTGTATTTCCAAGTGCCTCTTGGATATTTTCACTTAGATATTTTGCCCAAGCTGACAGAGGTAGAGGTAAGGAAATATAAATTATTTGTGATGTAAATTGATTATATCTTCAGGGAACACAATTTCCCCTAGAATAAAGATGATATTCATATTGCTTTAAGGGATATTACAGGAGGATTCCGGGGTCTTCTGTGCTGTGTTCCCACCCATTTGGAGTAAATCTTATATGAATAAAGAATTCTATTTGGAAAAAAATAAGATATTCTCTTGCAAGAATGACAAACTTTTCTCAAGGCTCAGAGGAGGGGGGGAAAAAAGATTGATAGATGTTTTTCACCCCCATGGGTTTGTCCTGAACTTCAATGAATGCCCTATGTTTTAATTTTGAAGCCCCTGCCCAGAACTGATTAACATCAACTTTCCCTTCAAATTATTTGTGTAACAGATGACTTTTCAACATGCCTTAGGGAAGGATATAAGTTAATGCTGGAAAATGTTTCTTGATTTCCAATAAGCTTAGTATGAAAAAAATCCTTCTAAAATAGCATATTCTATTTGTTTGTATTGTTCCACAGATAACATAATGATATTATAAATGAGTGCTTTCATATATTTTAATAAAATATACTGGAAAAACCAGGTTCATATGATTGTTTAATAATGACCAAATATTTAGGTTCTGTCTTCATACAGACTATGAATTTGACTCACTTCCCCATTTTTATCCAATTTTAAAAAGCCAACTAATTTGACTATGTCATAAAACTGCTTTCAATCTATATTCAGAAACCCTTATTTCCATTTGTCCTGTAGCATGGTTTCTTCTGGAAGGGATTCAGTACTCTTCTAAATCTTTTTCTGGTTGGCAATTTGTAAAAGTTGGAGGCACATGACAGAGATTGCTAAGGAGACTCTTAATTTTTATGCATGGCACAATTTACAATGTTGGGAATGTTGATTATCATATCATAATATCAAATGGCTAGCAGTTATTGCTAGAATTGACTATTAGAATGGAAAAAAGTCTTACTTTCTCGTTTTTGAAAGGATTATATAACTTTATCTTCATTGGGTAAAAAGTGATTGGTTTTATCCCTAATCATATTCATAAGAGATATCACATAACTTCCAGAATAAAAATCAGTTCTCAGAATAAGTTTTGCTATAAAACAGGTTAGAGCATATCTTGTTAGCATAAAAAATGTGCATTATTCTAAAATTTTTTTAAGACATGGAAATATCAAATAAAAACAGATGAAAAAATAGTCAAGAATGTTTAAAAAAAAACTTCCTTTTTTTTTTTTTTTTTTTTTTTTTGGCATCCTGAGTATAAGGACACCCAATGTAATTTTGGATTTGCTTTGTTTTCTTGTTCCTTTCTTATTTTTCTTATGGGAGAAAGAAAGGGATACTAGGAGCAAAGAAGTAAAGTAAAGCAATACTAACTGTATTCTCCCTGGAAATATTTTCCACAATTACATCAGAAATAAAACCTTTCTTTTTTAGTGGAAACTGATATGAGTTTAATGGCAAGAAGAGGAGCAAAGGAGGGCAATTGTGCTAAAGCTCACATAAGTTTTGACTTTGAAGTAGATGCATAAAATGAATTAAGCATTTCTCACTTTAACAGTGTAAGGGAAGAAGAAGGAAAGCAGTAAGAATCTTAATCATAAATGGTTAAGAAGGATAGTGAATTTTATCCAGGAGTTATTTTAAAGCTTTCCATATATATTTTCTTTGACCAAGTGTTAATATTTCAATGTGTTTTCTTAGTAAGATTAAACATTTTTTTAAAAGGGAAATATTTTAAATTTAAAATCTTTATTTATCAGTTATACCCAGAGCATTTGAGAGCTTAAAATATATAGCTGAACTTGTCTTTCTTCCTGATGGCAATATATGACAGATAAAATCTGTCAGATTTAGGATACTTAACACACAGTTAATGCTCAAAAAATGTTAATTTCTTGAAATAATTTTGAGTTGGATATGCCAATAAAAGCATATAAAATGTGAAATAGGTAATGCTTTGCATCTTTACTGGATAACAATTAAGGGAAAAAATACATTAATAGATCATAATAAACCAAGACCTCTTACTTTTATATTCCCCACTCCCCCAAATTCTCAGAAAGACAATTTAATGGATGTACACAATCAGTACTTATCATCAATGGTTTGTAGATCCAAATGAATCACATGGAGTTGACAAAGGAACACAATCTAGTATTATTTTGTGCTGTGGTCTGACTGTTCCTAAAAAAAAGGTAATAACTTATTAATTCTCCTCAAGAAAAAATGTAAAAACCCATCTTTCAATGATCTTGTACAATAATAGTCAATGGGAAAACAAGATAGATATATGCATAGAAAGATAATACTAATGAATGGGCAATGGGACTCATTGCACAAGTTATTGGGAAAGCTCAAAGGGGTTCCTTTGAGCTTTCTGAAAATATCCTGAAGTTCTATACATGTGCTAGTTATATCTAAGCAGTCAAAACTGATGAAAGTACAAAGCCAGTAGGCTTACAGATATAAAAACCATTTTTTGTTTTTTTTTAAATGAGTTTTTATTGTTATTTTTTATTTTTCCCATCATCATAATATCTATTTCCCTCTTTCTTGCAGAAAGCCCTGCCATTTGGCAAACTATTTTTAGGAGAGAAAAAGAGAAAAAAAAACAATTTTATGATGTAATGAAAAAGTATGAACATCTATGTGATATATAACAGTGGAAAACCTACCATCTCCATGAAGGGGTAGGTTGGGAGGATAATCTCATATCTCTTCATCTAAATCTGACTTTATCTTTATAATTTTGTTACATTTCTTTTCTTTTCTTTTCTTTCTTTCTTTCTTTCTTTCTTTCTTTTTTTTTTTTTTACAGTTTGTTCTTTCTATTTGGGCTGTTGCAGTTGTACCATGATTCGTTTAACTATTCCCCAGTGGGTCAGCATCTATTTTATATCCAATTTATCATCATCATGAAAAGTGCAACTACAAATATTTTGGAGTACTTGAGAATTTTTTCCCCTTATTAATGCTTTATTGGGGCATGAGATCACTAATGGAATCTCTGTTGCAAAGGATATGAACATTTCAATTACTTTATTTGCATAATTCCAAATTGCTTTCCATAAACCATCACCAAGAATGTATTAGTATCTATCTATTCTTCCACAAACCTTCCAGCATTAGATGTTGTCATTTTTGTCAACTTTGCCAGTTTGAAAAGAGTGAGGTAAAGCCTCTGATGATTATTTTTATTTTGCTTCTTATAATTGATTTGGAACTTTTTTTCATGTGGTTGTGAAGTCTTTGTAGTTCTTTTGAGAATGTTCTGTTCATACAAGATTTGCACCTTTATCACTCTCTTTGTGGAAATTAAGAATTGGTCTAGAGATCACTCTATTGCTGTTACTGTCCTTGCCTGCAGCTTTTGCTTATTATAGCATTTTGTTGTTGCATGAAGCAAATAATTATTTCAATCTGATTTTCTTTCTAAAAAAGTGTTTCAAACTTTCCTCTATTATTGAATGTCCATCTTTTGTCCAGTATAGTTAACTTCAGATTTGCATGAGAGGTCATCCTGGAATGAATTCTGAACTCTTTTGCTCTTTGGAACAAATTGTTGGTGAGGAATAGTCTAAAGAAATCTTTAAATTCCCTTTCATTGAACGTCATTCTAATGTCTTGCAGTACATATTTCTGAATTGAATTGTTAAATTTGACCACTATGTGTCTTGGAATTTAGTTTTCTTCCTTGTTTCCTTTTTTTAACCTCCCTGTCTACCTCCCTCCTTCCATGCTTTCCTTCCTTCCTTCCTTTCTTCCTTCCTTCCTTCGTTCCTTCCTTCCTTCCTTCCTTCCTTCCTTCCTTCTTTCCTTCCTTCCTTCTACCCTTCCTTCTTTCCTTTCTTCTTTCCTTCTTCTCTCCTTCCTTTCTTTCACCCTTCCTTCCAATGCAAAAATATATTTACATAAAATAATAAGCACAAGTTTATAACTGTAAACACAAATGGCTAGGAGGTAGAATTCACCCCCAGGAAATTCTCTAAATATAAATTTCAAAATAATAGTTAATCTTCATGATAAAGGGAGTTTCTTCACTGGGAATACCCTACATTCATGAAATTAAAGCCCTGGGCCAAGAAGAAAAAAAAAAGAGAAAGGGAGCCCCAAAATGTAGTCTAAAATAACCAACCAAACACCAAGAATTTATTAAGGCCCAATGTAACATAATGATATGTTCCCAGCATTATTATAAAATATTATTTCAATTATCAGTGTTCAAAATATTTGAGTTGAAGAAAATCTGATAAGCTAGGCAGTGATTTCTAGCTGTCTAAGAGCAGGTGTTTGCTGGCAAATGTTTAACAATTGAGTCACCACACCTACTAAAAAAACAAAAAAAACAAAAAAACACAGTAATGACAACAACAAACCCAGCAACTATACATGCCTTTAAGATTAATCTGGTTTAACATTGTCATTATCATGTTATTTACTCTACATGCTCAATAAATAACTAAAATGCTGATCTGTGGCATTTTCTGATGTTTGATGTATGAATGTTTGCACGGAACATTTAAGAATGGACTCATTAACCTAGATGAACTGGCCCAAGCAAAACCTCGTAAGGAGCTAAATTCATAGCCATAAAAGAATACCAGTAGTGAAGAGGACTTTATAGACCATTTAGTCAAATTCAAACATAAAACATGTAATTCTTGAGAAGTGGTGATCCAATCTCTTTTTGAATATTTCAATAATGGAGAACTTACTATCTCAACAAGTCAACACTTTCTCTTTCTAGAGAATTTTAATGGTTAGAAACCTGATGTTGAGCTTAAATATGTCTTCCTCTAAATCCCAATCATCAGTTCTAGTTCTGCTCCTGGAGTTATTTAAAATGAATCTAATCACAGGAGTATTAACACTGAAGGCAAAATAGATTTTAATGACAAGAAGGGTTTTTATTACCAGGAAGTTGCTTCCTTTGATCTCTCCTGGTATTCAGCATGATTCATGACAAATGTAATATGTCATCCTGTGTGTTCATGTAGATAACAGTTGCAAGAATGCAGGGCCTTTCTTCCTCCACTGGAGTTGCCTAAGGGAAAGAGCAATTTTAGGCCTGGTAGGGAGCTCATTGTTCTATATATTCCTATCATGGGGGGTTAAATAGTAATTACTATGAGTTAAGGGAAAACCTGAGCAAAAACTGAAAGAGAAGAAAAGTTTTAATGAATGTCTTACTATAGGGCTTCAATGTCTTAGAGCTGCTTTTTGCCCATAAAATATATAATAAAAATGGATCCTAAAGCACTCCCCATGCCATTTTCAATTCCTCATCAGTTAGCGAGTACAAGCTTTCGATTTTTGTGGCATCACTAATCAAATTTTCAGCCTGTCAAGTTTTCCATTAAAAAATTTATTTTTCAGGGATAGAAGTAGAAGTTACTTCTTCATTTTCTCTTTGAGCAAGGAATGATGTTTTACATATATATTTAATGTACTTGAATAAAAAAGTAACAAGTTGTAATTCATATTATCTTTGGAGACACAAAAATAGATTTTTTTCTACTGGTGTTTTTTTACCTATAGTTAAAACAATCTACTTAATTCTTTAAAAAGCAATCAGAGACTAAGGAATAATTAAACAGAATATAAACATAAAAAAAGATAAAAATTAGAGTCAGGATTCACACCCAATCTTTCTATTTTAAATATGGTGTTTCCTATCCTTTTTGCTATGTCAAAGCTGAAGAAAACAATTCTTAATAAGATAAAGTGACTTACTTGTTCACGTTCACCTAAATTTCAGAATTTTTTAAATGTTAGAGGTATCTTATAGTCTAATCAATCAATAACCATAAAAGAAAATATTCCCCCATAACATACCTAAGAAATGATCATTAAGTGTTTGTCATAAGCCCCTGGTGATGGGAAGTCATCACTTTCTGAGGCAGAACAATTCACTTTGGGGTAACTTTTCTTTTGGGGATTTTTTCTTTACACTGACAGTGTATGTACAAAGATAGATAGTTCATGTACTGCCTGAAACATTCTTACTGAGTGACCCTAGGCAATCCATTGAGTTAAATTCTCATTGCTTGAGGTAGCTCCTTAATAGTTTAAGTTGCAAAGAAAATATTGTCTTGTATTAGTAGAAAAAGTAAGCATTCACTGGGCATTCCTTACAGAAATCAAAATTTGTATTTCTATAGCTTTCATTCCTTGGTTCTGGTTCTCCCCACTGAGGGTAAGAAGTCCAAACCTGATCCTATATGATATTCCCCCAAATATTTGAAGACAGCTAGCAAGTTATCCTGCATCTCTCTTCTCCAGGTTAAAAATCCTTATTTCCTCCAATAAATACTAACTCCAGACTTAAACAAAATGCTTCCAAGATGATCTGAACAGAGCAGATAACAGGGCTTTCATCTGCCTAATTCTGGAAACTAGTAATTATAGAGCTTAAAAATATTGGCTTTGATCCCATTTGCTTCTTTTGTTTTCAAATCACACCTGGGAAAGAGATGTCAACAATTATTGACAAAACACATCTAAACTCTTCCATACTCTAGAAACTATTTTAGGCTATAGGAATAAGGAAAATTTTCCAATCATCTATGAAAAGTCAAAGTATTGTCTCTGTTTCAATCATTTCAAATGATCAAATGAGGTTGTGGTTTAATTTTGCTGAATCATTTGTGTACAATTCCAACTGACCATATCTATCTACATTCTTTAAAATGTGCAGGTAGAAACAAAATTAGAGATGGAGATATAGCATCTTGAAGAATGGAGAATACTGGCTTAATTTAGAGACTTTCAGTCATAACCTAATAGATGATGACAGTTTCAGTCCATTTGCTCCTCAGCCAACTACACATAAAATGCCCAAACCTGTGAGTTTTTTTTTCATGAATTGGATTATTATGCCAACAACAAATTATCATTAAGCTTAAATGAACATGTCTTATGCACCTTCCTGCTTAGAAGTTGAACAATTCAATGCTTGGTGAATTCTGCATCAAAATAATTGGAAGAATTAATACCTAATGTCCAAAAAAAGATACAATTATTAACGATTTTCTGCCTAATGACAATCATGGCTATGGAAACAATTCCTGCTTAAAACCCAACAGGATAGGAAAGGCTTTGATTTCATTTTTGTGCATTCATACTTATCTTAGAGATGTGTAAAGCCTTCTTAGAGTCATAAATCTAAAAATAGAATGGACTTCAGAGGCCATTATAGTTTTTTACTTACAAGATATATGCATGAGTAATTTTTTGGCATTGACAACTTCAAAACCTTTTGTTCCAACTTTTCCCCTTCCCCCAGATGATAGGTTGACCAATACATGTTAAATATGTTAAAGTATAAGTTTCAAAGTCAGATTCTTTTTGTACAGCAAAATAACTGTATGGACATGTATACATATATTGTATAAGTTAAATACAAAATAACTGTATGGACATGTATACATATATATGTATACATGTCCATACAGTTATTTTGCTGTACAAAACGAATTGGACTTTGAAATAGTGTACAATTAGCCTGTGAAAGGAAATCAAAAATGCAGTAGGACAAAAACAGAGGGATTGGCAATTCTATGTAGTGGTTCATAGTCATCTCCCAGAGTTCTTTCACTGGGTGTAACTAGTTCAATTCATTGCTGCTCTATTGGAACTGATTTGGTTCATCTCATTGCTGAAGAGAACTATGTCCATTAGAATTGATCATCATGTAGTATTGTTGTTGAAGTATATAATGATCTCCTCATCCTGCTCATTTCACTCAGCATCAATTCATGTAAGTCTTTCCAGGCCTTTCTGAAATCATTCTGTTGGTCATTTCTTATAGAACAATAATATTCCATAATATTCATATACCACAATTTATTCAGCCATTCTCCAATTGATGGGTATCAACTCAGTTTCCAGTTTCTGGCCACTACAAAGAAAGCTGAGAGGCAATCTAATTAAGCCCTTCCCCAAAATTTGCATTAAAGTATGCTTAGATTCAAAGAAATATTTGCCTGAGGTCACAGTTAATATCAAAGACAGAATTTGAATGCAGATATTTTTTGTTACAAAGTTAGTTATCTTTCCATTATACCATACACCCTCCATTTTTCATGACATTGGAAGTTTCTACTCTAAAATTCCATTTAGAAAATCTGCATTAGTGACTTAATATGTCCACTGTCCCATTAAAATTCTCCACCAATCTCTGTCCAGGGTGCTGTTCTTGGGAAACAATAGTTTTGTTTTGTTTTGTTTTTTGTTGTTGTTGTTGTTTTTTAAAGAAAAGAAATAAAGGAACAGGAAATGGATGTGTGCCCTATATCAGTACAAATCAGCATGTTCTCTGAAATTCATTTTCTTACAAAGTTTACTAGAGAGGAATGATGGATTGTGATTTGCATAAGATTGCATAATCAATATGTATTGAGATGGCACTTAAATAAAGGTTTTCATGGTTTTGAGAACAGTTTTTTATCTATTAGGTATACTATCTATTATAATAAAAACATATATACAAAATCTATACATCCAAAAAGCTATAAGACAAAATGGAGATGGATTTTACATATAAGGAGCTTTTTTAGTTTTGTTTTGGCTTTCCAAATTTAATTACTTAAATTTAATCACTTACCTAATTCACTTAAAAATCTTCTATTTTGAAATAATCACTTTACAGAAAAATTGCAGAATCTGGTTGAAACTAATTTTCAGAAACATTGCCATTTCAAATTGAGAAAGACAGACAGACAGACAGATAGAGATATATATATAGAAAAGGAGAGACAGAGATGGAGAGATGGAGAG